>NW_028320481.1:2500-192621 GCF_062004578.1 Staurois parvus | reverse complement strand
GTGAAGAAAACTCATTGATGGTGACAGGAAGCCATTGGTTCCACTTATTTTTTTCCAGGGGTTGGTTAAGGAGGGGTGCCAATAATTTTGTCCAGTCCATTTCTGGGGTTTTGTGTGGAATGGGTCAGATTTGGCTTTTTGTTTTCTCCATTTTTTTGTGTCATCCCAATACAAACAAAAGAAATAAAAATGAGAATGCCGAAACATTTGTCATTGCAGCAGGGAGGGGATTTGCAGCTGATTTAGCCGGCGGGGATGCATTCATGTGAAAGATTCCCATAGGTTGGAGCAGAGAATAAGTGCAGGAACTCCCCTTTTTTGATTCCCCCTTGACTCCGCCCCCTACCCTCCTGTGAGCACTGTACCTGGGTTCCACCCCCTACACACCTCCCAGTACCAACCTTTTAGATAATACAGAACCAAGCATCATTTTGTGGTGCTAAATGATTTGTATGGAATTCATTAATAATAATTAATTAGTTAATTAAGGGGGATATGATCTCCATGTATAAATACATAAGGGGGATAATGATCTCCATGTATAATACATAAGGGGGGGATATGATCTCCATGTATAATACATAAGGGGGGATATGACCACCATGTATAATACATAAGGGGGGATATGATCTCCATGTATAATACATAAGGGGGATATGATCTCTATGTATAATATATAAGGGGGGATATGATCTCCATGTATAATACATAAGGGGGGATATGATCTCCATGTATAATACATAAGGGGGGATATGATCTCCATGTATAATACATAAGGGGGGATATGATCTCTATGTATAATATATAAGGGGGATATGATCTCCATGTATAATACATAAGGGGGGGTATGATCTCTATGTATAATATATAAGGGGGATATGATCTCCATGTATAATACATAAGGGGGGGATATGATCTCCATGTATAATACATAAGGGGGGGGGGATATGATCTCCATGTATAATACATAAGAGGGATATGATCTCCATGTATAATACATAAGGGGGGATATGATCTCCATGTATAATACATAAGGGGGGGATATGATCTCCATGTATAATACATAAGGGGGGATATGATCTCCATGTATAATACATAAGGGGGGGATATGATCACCATGTATAATACATAAGGGGGGATATGATCACCATGTATAATACATAAGGGGGGATGTGATCTCCATGTATAATACATAAGAGGGGATATGATCCCCATGTATAATACATAAGGGGGGATGTGATCTCCATGTATAATACGTAAGGGGGGATATGATCTCCATGTATAATACATAAGGGGGGATATGATCTCCATGTATAATACATAAGGGGGGGATATATCTCCATGTATAATATATAAGGGGGGATATGATCTCCATGTATAATACATAAGGGGGGATATGATCTCCATGTATAATACATAAGAGGGATATGATCTCCATGTATAATACATAAGGGGGGATATGATCTCCATGTATAATACATAAGGGGGGGATATGATCTCCATGTATAATACATAAGGGGGGATATGATCTCCATTGTATAATACATAAGGGGGGGATATGATCTCCATGTATAATACATAAGGGGGATATGATCTCCATGTATAATACATAAGAGGGATATGATCTCCATGTATAATACATAAGGGGGATATGATCTCCATGTATAATACATAAGGGGGGGATATGATCTCCATGTATAATACATAAGGGGGGATATGATCTCCATGTATAATACATAAGGGGGATATGATCACCATGTATAATACATAAGGGGGGATATGATCTCCATGTATAATACATAAGGGGGGATATGATCACCATGTATAATACATATGGGGGGATATGATCTCCATGTATAATACATAAGGGTAGGATATGATCTCCATGTATAATACATAAGGGGGGATATGATCTCCATGTATAATACATAAGGGTAGGATATGATCTCCATGTATAATACATAAGGGGGGATATGATCACCATGTATAATACATAAGGGGGGATATGATCTCCATGTATAATACATGAGGGGGGATATGATCTCCATGTATAATACATAAGGGGGGATATGATCTCCATGTATAATATATAAGGGGGGATATGATCTCCATGTATAATACATAAGGGGGTATATGATTTCCACGTATAATACATATGGGGGGGGGGGTATGATCTCCATGTATAATATATAAGGGGGGATATAATCACCAATGTATAATACATAGGGGGATATGATCTCATGTATAATACATAAGGGGTATATGATTTCCACGTATAATACATATGGGGGGGGAGTATGATCTCCATGTATAATATATAAGGGGGATATGATCTCCATGTATAATACATAAGGGGGTAAATGATCTCCATGTATAATACATAAGGGGGGATATGATATCCATGTATAATACATAAGGGGGATATGATCTCCATGTATAATACATAAGGGGGATATGATCACCATGTACAATACATAAGGGGGGATATGATCTCATGTATAATACATAAGGGGGATATGATCTCCATGTATAATACATAAGGGGGGATATGCTCTCCATGTATAATACATAAGGGGGATATGATCTCCATGTATAATACATAAGGGGGATATGATCTCCATGTATAATACATAAGGGGGATATGATCTCCATGTATAATACATAAGGGGGATATGATCTCCAGTGTAGAATACATAAGGGGGATATGATCTCCATGTATAATACATAAGGGGGGATATGATCTCCATGTATAATACATAAGGGGGGATCTGATCTCCATGTATAATACATAAGGGGGGGATATGATCTCCATGTATAATACATAAGGGGGGGGATATGATCTCCATGTATAATACATAAGGGGGGGATATGATCTCCATGTATAATACATAAGGGGGGATATGATCTCCATGCATAATACATAAGGGGGGGATATGATCTCCATGTGTAAATACATAAGGGGGGGATATGATCTCCATGTATAATACATAAGGGGGATATGATCTCCATGTATAATACATAAGGGGGGGATATGATCTACATGTATAATACATAAGGGGGATACTGATCTCCATGTATAATACATAAGGGGGGATATGATCTCCATGTATAATACATAAGGGGGGGATATGATCTACATGTATAATACATAAGGGGGATATGATCTCCATGTATAATACATAAGGGGGGATATGATCTCCATGTATAATACATAAGGGGGATATGATCTCCATGTATAATACATAAGGGGGGGATATGATCTCCATGTGTAATACATAAGGGGGGGATATGATCTCCATGTATAATACATAAGAGGGGATATGATCTCCATCTATAATACATAAGGGGGATATCATATCCATGTATAATACATAAGGGGGGATATGATCTCCATTAGAGATGAGCGAATTATTCAAAAATTCGATTCGGCTGATTCACCGAATTCGCGGAATAAATTCGATTCGAGGCGAATATATTCGCTGCGAATTTAACTTATAAAAAGGGTGTTTCTAGGCTTCAGAGAGCCTTTATATTAGTGCAGAACACTGTACCTTTAATTTAAATGCCCTTGGAGTCTGCTGGGGAAGAGAAATAATACTGTCAGTCAGTATGACATGCAGATGAGTGCCGTCGATCTTAGAATCACCGCACACTTCACTCATTTGGGCAGTCACGGGGCCAAAACCAGAGTGTGGAGCCACAGTGTGGCGGTGGAGGCAGCAGCAATGGGAGGCCATACAGCACCCTATGACAAAATGGAACCCACCAGCAGTGTGAGGAGACCTGAAAGTGGCACATGGCAGAGTGTGGCGATGGAGACAGCAGCAATGGGAGGCCGTACAGGGACCCATGACACACTCTGGACCTGGCAGCAGCATGAGGAGTCGGTACGGGGGCCCATGGCAGATTACGGGCCTGGCAGCAGCAATGGGAGGCCCGTAATCTGCCAGCACCCTATGACAAAATGGAACCCACCAGCAGTGTGAGGAGACCTGAAAGTGGCACATGGCAGAGTGTGGCGATGGAGACAGCAGCAATGGGAGGCCGTACAGGGACCCATGACACACTCTGGACCTGGCAGCAGCATGAGGAGGCGGTACAGGGGCCCATGACAGATTACGGGCCTGGCAGCAGCATGAGGAGTCGGTACGGGGGCCCATGGCAGATTACGGGCCTGGCAACAGCATGAGGAGGCGGTACAGGGGCCCATGGCAGAGTGGCGGAGCAGAAGCAGCTAAAATTGAAGGCCATACACAGGCCTAGGTTTAAAAGTCCCTCACAGTTAATTCCAATAACGAACTCTACTCCTCCGTGCAATCTACTTACGAGACCCTGGGCAGGTCTGGGTCCAATTTGTGGTAGAGACTGGTTTTGTTCAGCCATGCTTGAGCGAGTAATAACAGGTCTGTGCTGCCCTTTGGTGTCTGGCTTAATGCGCACAACACTGAACGTCCCAGCGTTTGTCAACGATTTGCCGTTAAGTGATGCAAACCCGCTGAACCACGTTCATGAGGAGCCGGTACAGGGGGCCATGAATCAGTATGGACCTGGCAGCAGCGTGAGGAGACGACAGAGGCACATGGCGCAGGGTGGCGGTGGAGGCAGCAGCAATGGAAGGCCATACAGCACCCTATCACAAAATGGAACCCACCAACAGTGTAAGGAGACCTGAAAGTGGCACATGGCAGAGTCTGGCGATGAAGTCAGCAGCAATGGGAGGCCGTACAGGGACCCATGACACACTCTGGACCTGGCAGCAGCAAGAGGAGGCGGTACAGGGGCCCATGGCAGAGTGGCGAAGCGTAAGCAGCTTAAATTGAAGGCCATACAGAGGCCTATGTTAAAAATAATAACATGTTTGGGGCATGATTCATGGCGGATTTAGTCAGTTGTGTCAGGAACTGGTGGTTTGAAATCCAGACTATTCCACGCCTGATTCATTTTCACAAACGTGAGTCTCTCCACACTTTGGGTGGACAGTCGTGTCCTCCGCGGAGTTACAATACCTCCTGCCGCACTAAACACGCGCTCCGATGCCACGCTACTGGCCGGGCATGACAGCCTTTCAAGGGCAAATTCAGCTAGTTGGGGCCAAAGGTCAAGTTTCGTTGCCCAGTAGTCAAGGGGATTGTCTACCTCGGTTGGCAGGGTGCTGTCCAAGTAGGCCCGAGCCTGTTGTTTGAGGTCCTGCTCCAGGTCCACCTGATGCTGCTGCTGCTGCGGCTGGTTAGTAGTTTCCTCACTGCGCTGGTGAAGAAAGCTACTCATCATCGACTGCAGACTGAGGCAGCCGCTGCTGGTGGAGCTGCCACTGCTCCTACCACCCCACCCCTCCCCTGCTGCCATGCCAGCGGAACGCGAGCGCACAGGGCCCACAGTGTCTGAGGATGGACGTTGGCGCAGAAAGGCAGAGACCAACTGACTACATAGGTGGTTTTTATAGTACTTTATTTTGGCCTCCCTCTCAGCAGGTGTGAAAAAGGCCACCATTTTTGAACGGTAGCGAGGGTCCAACAAGGTGGACAGCCAAAAGTCATCCCTCTGTCTGATGGTTATTATTCGGCTGTCGCTACGCAAGCAACCGAGCATGCTATGGGCCATTTGTGCCAAGGAATGCGAGGGACTCCCTGCCTCCATCTCCACAGCATACTGCCACGGTGCGTCTGGGTCCTCTGTCTCCTCCTTCTCCTCTACCAGATGCTCCTGCTCCTCCACTCCTGTCCGCTGAGTGGAAAAACCACCCATTTCACTCAATAATTCCTGAGCACCAATGTCCTCCTCTACCTCCTCCTCTTCTTCCTGTCCTGCCCCCACAGGGGTCATGTGGCGTTGAGATCTGTGCGCCACGTCTACCGCACCCTGACCAGCCATTGTTAACAGCATTTGTTCCAGGACGTGCAACAGAGGAATGACGTCGTTCATCCCATAGTCCTGCCGACTCACGAATAGCGTGGCCTCCTCAAAGGGCCTGAGCAAGCGGCAGGTGTCACGCATGAGCTGCCAATGGCTGACATCAAAGTTACACAGGGGAGTACCTTTATCCGCTTGTAACATCAGGAAATCGGTGATGGCCTTTCGCTGTTCGTAAAGGCGGTCTAACATGTGTAGGGTTGAATTCCACCTTGTTGCAACGTCGCAGATCAGGCGATGCTGTGGAATTCCGTTCTGCCGCTGCAGCTCAAGGAGGGTGTGCTTTGCGGTGTAGGAATGGCTGAAATGCATGCAAAGTTTACGTGACATTTTAAGGATGTCTTGCAGTGGGATGGTGGATTTTAGGAACCGCTTGACAACCAGATTGAACACGTGAGCCATGCATGGCGCATGGCACAACCTTCCTTGATGCAGAGCAGACACCATGTTCTTTCCGTTGTCGGTCAACATGGTTCCGATTTTCAGTTTGCGCGGAGACAGCCATCTGTCGATTTCTCTGTTCATTACACTCAGAAGTTCCTCCCCTGTGTGACTACGTTCGCCAAGGCATACCAGGTGCAGCACAGCGTGACACCGTTACGCCCTGCACATGTGATATGCCGGTCGGGTAATGGGACTTGGTACGGGGGTGGCGGCTGAGGACACGGCGGAAGAAGAGGTGGTAGAGGCGGACATCTTTTGTGGACCAAGGACGTGCAAACGTGGAGGCAAAAGCGGCGTGACCTGTCCAAGTTGCTGGTGCGGCTGTGCCGGCACCACGTTCACCCAGTGGGCCGTAAATGACATGTACTGTCCCTGACCGTAGTTACAGCTCCACACGTCGGCGCTGCCGTGCACTTTGGCAGAGACCGACATGCTCAAAGACTGGCCCACCATCTCTTCTACATGTGAATGCAGGGCTGGCACTGCCTTTTTGTCGAAGAAATGCCGGCTTGGCACTCTCCACCGCGGCGCGGCACAAGCCATCATTTCTCGGAAAGGTGCTGAGACCACCACTTGGAAAGGGAGGGACTGCAGCACCAGCAACTTGGACAGGAGGACGTTCAGCTTCTGCCCCGTCGGGTGCGTGCTCGCAAACTGTTGTCTCTTGGAAACGGATTCCAAGAAAGACTGCTGACGGAATCCGTGAAGAGGAGTAGCAGGAGAAGGAGCATCTGAACGAGCGGAAGATGCCAACGAGCGACAACTCCCCTCAGCAGAGGTGTTGGAGCGTTGACTGGCTGATAGAGGGCGATTGACGTCGGGTGATGGAGCAAGTAAAGGAGCGGGTGATGGAGCGGGGGCTGGGGCAGGCAGAACCGCCGTATCTTTATCACGGTTTTCCCAGGCCACCGAATGGCGACGCTGCATATGCTGACGCAACGCTGTAGTCCCAACATGGGCCCCCTGGCCACGCTTGACTTTCTGGCCACATAGTCGACATACGGCTACGTTTACTTTCTCGGGCGGCTTGACGAAAAATTGCCACACCGCCGAGTAGGAAACTTTGCCCCCGCTACTCCTCACTGGCTGACTGCTACTTCCTCCGTGCACACCGGCACCACTACTGGCCGTGGTGGTAGGCTGCAGTGGAGCTGGTGCTGTACTCCGTGGCCGTTTGCCTCCACTGACACTGCTGCGACCCTGCTGCCTCCTGGGCAACCCACCGACTGTTTTGCTCGCTGGCAAGCTGGCACCCTCTTCTCCTGATGATGCGGAAGCAATAGCCTGATGACGACGAGGCTGCCAAGTGCGATCAGCCTCATCATCATCAATTAGGGTCTCCGCCTCACTACTAGCCCCCTCGGCTGCGTGTGGGTCAGGAGACAGACCTGTCTCTAGACCGGCTACCAAGCCACTCTCCTCGCCAGTACTTCTTCGCCTGGCTGCTGAAGAGGCGGATGTCTCCCCCCGTTCCTGACCGCCCTCTGTTAGCTCTTCCTCACTGTACAGTGGAGCTGAGCCCACAGCATGCGATACTTCGCTTGGTGAGGGAACACCAAAGGACAGGGGCAGGTAGAGGACACGTGATTTCAGTGGGCTTGGTCCCGGGCCATGCCAACTAACGGTTGTGTCTGACGTACCCACCGACCGTTGGCTGTAGGTGTCAGAGGTGACCTGGGAAGAGGAAGACGACCGAGCCAACCAATCGACGACGGCAGGGTTGTCGGTGGAGACACGACCGCTGGATGACACCGGGAGCACTGGCCTCTGGCTGCGACTAGTGCTGCCTCGACCCCTTCCTCTGCTGCCACGTCTGCTCGCTCCTAAAACATTGCCTCCTCTGCCACTCCTCTGCGTGTTGTCTGACATACTCTTTAATTCAATAAGCACCCCAAACATAAAACAGGATTTAACTCTGTGAACGTACAATAGTGGTTGTGAAGCAGAAAGTAACGATTCTGTGTCCCTGAGTAACGATTCTGTGTCCCTGAGTAACAATTCTGTGTCTGTCCCTGAGTAACGATTCTGTGTCCCTGAGTAACAATTCTGTGTCCCTGAGAAACAATTCTGTGTCCCTGAGTAACGATTCTGTGTCCCTGAGTAACAATTCTGTGTCCCTGAGTAACAATTCTGTGTCTGTCCCTGAGTAACGATTCTGTGTCCCTGAGTAACGATTCTGTGTCCCTGAGTAACAATTCTGTGTCCCTCAGTAACGATTCTGTGTCCATCAGTAACGATTCTGTGTCCCTCAGTAACGATTCTGTGTCCCTCAGTAACGATTCTGTGTTCCTGAGTAACAATTCTGTGTCCCTGAGTAACGATTCTGTGTCCCTGAGTAACGATTCTGTGTCCCTGAGTAACGATTCTGTGTCCCTCAGTAACGATTCTGTGTCCGTGAGTAACAATTCTGTGTCCTTGAGTAACGATTCATGTGTCCCTGAGTAACGATTCATGTGTCCCTGAGTAACGATTCTGTGTCCCTGAGTAACAATTCTGTGTCCCTGAGTAACGATTCTGTGTCCCTGAGTAACAATTCTGTGTCCCTGAGTAACGATTCTGTGTCCCTGAGTAACGATTCTGTGTCCCTGAGTAACGATTCTGTGTCCCTGAGTAACGATTCTGTGTCCCTCAGTAACAATTCTGTGTCCCTGAGTAACAATTCTGTGTCCCTGAGTAATGATTCTGTGTCCCTGAGTAACGATTCTGTGTCCCTGAGTAACGATTCTGTGTCCCTCAGTAACAATTCTGTGTCCCTGAGTAACAATTCTGTGTCCCTGAGTAACAACTCTGTGTCTGTCCCTGAGTAACGATTCTGTGTCCCTGAGTAACAATTCTGTGTCCCTGAGTAACGATTCTGTGTCCCTGAGTAACGATTCTGTGTCCCTGAGTAACGATTCTGTGGCCCTAAAGTCTCTGTGGCCCTAACTCTGTCCCTAACACAGAGAGGTCTGTCTCTCTTGAATGACCGGAGGCTAATGGAGAATTCTAAGATGGCCGCGATTTATAGCTCCACCATTACACAGTGCTGGCTGGCTGGCTGCTGATTGGCTAATGCGATCACATGTCATGAATGAATGCATTATGGGTCAGCGCGCCTTGTCTGCGCGCCTTCCCAGAGATCCCCGCTCCGTCGCCACACATGTCGCCGCCATTTTTGGGAAAATTCGATTCGTGCATCCGAAGTTTGCTAATTTTCGGATTCGGCGCGAATTTTTCCTAATCTTCGAAACGAATTCCACTTCGTCATGTTCGATTCGCTCATCTCTAATCTCCATGTATAATACATAAGGGGGGATATGATCTCCATGTATAATGCATAAGGGGGGATATGATCTCCATGTATAATACATAAGGGGGATATGATCTCCATGTATAATACATAAGGGGGATATGATCTCCATGTATAATGCATAAGGGGGGATATGATCTCCATGTATAATACATAAGGGGGGATATGATCTCCATGTATAATACATAAGGGGGGGGATATGATCTCCATGTATAATACATAAGGGGGGATATGATCTCCATGTATAATACATAAGGGGGGGGATATGATCTCCATGTATAATACATAAGGGGGGGATATGATCTCCATGTATAATACATAAGGGGGGATATGATCTCCATGTATAATACATAAGGGGGGGATATGATCTCCATGTAAAATACATAAGGGGGGATATGATCTCCATGTATAATACATAAGGGGGATGTGATCTCCATGTATAATACATAAGGGGGGGGGGATATGATCTCCATGTATAATACATAAGGGGGGATGTGATCTCCATGTATAATACATAAGGGGGGATATGATCTCCATGTATAATACATAAGGGGGGATGTGATCTCCATGTATAATACATAAGGGGGATGTGATCTCCATGTATAATACATAAGGGGGGGGATGTGATCTCCATGTATAATACATAAGGGGGGATGTGATCTCCATGTATAATACATAAGGGGGGATGTGATCTCCATGTATAATACATAAGGGGGGATGTGATCTCCATGTATAATACATAAGGGGGGATGTGATCTCCATGTATAATACATAAGGGGGGATGTGATCTCCATGTATAATACATAAGGGGGATATGATCTCCATGTATAATACATAAGGGGGGATATGATCTCCATGTATAATACATAAGGGGGGATATGATCTCCATGTATAATACATAAGGGGGGATGTGATCTCCATGTATACTGTAATACATAAGGGGGATATGATCTCCATGTATAATACATAAGGGGGGATATGATCTCCATGTATAATACATAAGGGGGGATATGATCTCCATGTATAATACATAAGGGGGGGATATGATCACCATGTATAATACATAAGGGGGGGATATGATCTCCATGTATAATACATAAGGGGGGGATATGATCTCCATGTATAATACATAAGGGGGGGATATGATCACCATGTATAATACATAAGGGGGGGATATGATCACCATGTATAATACATAAGGGGGGATATGATCTCCACGTATAATACATAAGGGGGGATATGATCTCCACGTATAATACATAAGGGGGGATATGATCACCACGTATAATACATCAGTGGTTCATATAGTGAACTCGGTGTAGAGTTATTCCCCCCGAGGTCATCACAGAGGACAAGGGGGCGCGCTTTATGTCTGGAGGAAAAGAAATGTAATCTCCAAACACGGAAAGGTTTCTTCACAGTAAGAGCTGTGAGAATGTGGAATAGACTCCCTCCAGAGTTGGTTGTGGCCAGCTCAGTGGATTGCTGTAGGAAAGTCCTGGATTCTTTCTTGGATACACAGAATATAACGATATAACATTTATAGGGAAAGGTGATCCAGGGAATATCCGATTGCCTCTCGGGGGATCAGGGAGGAATTTTTTCCCTGCAGGAGAATATTGTATCGTGTTTTGCTGGGTTTTTTTTGCCTTCCTCTGGATCAACTGTGGGTGTAGGATTATATCTTTTTTTTTATGGTTGAACTGGATGGACTTTTTTTTTCAGCCAGAAAATAGCACTATAATAAAAAAAGCAGTGAAATGGATCCCTAAGCTCCCACCTCAACAACAACAACCTCCTCGATCCCCTACAGTCCGGCTTCCGTCCCCTACACTCCACCGAAACAGCCTTACTCAAACTCTCCAACGACCTGCTAACCGCCAAATCCAATGGCCACTATTCAGTTCTCCTACTCCTTGACCTCTCTGCGGCCTTCGACACAGTCGACCACCCCCTCCTCCTCAAAAAACTACACTCCCTCGGCCTCAGAGATTCTGCTCTCTCCTGGCTCTCATCCTACCTGTCACAACGCTCTTTCAGCGTTACCTATAACACTACCACCTCCCCCTCACTCCCCCTCTCTGTTGGGGTCCCTCAAGGCTCTGTCCTCGGGCCCCTTCTCTTCTCCATCTACACCTCCTCCCTTGGCCAACTCATACACTCTCACGGCTTCAACTACCACCTCTATGCTGACAACACAAATCTATCTCTCAACCCCCCACCTCACCCCCTCAGTCTCCGCCCGAATCACACACCTACTGAATGACATATCAGACTGGATGTCGCTCCACTTCCTTAAACTGAACCTCTCCAAAACCGAGTTTCTTGTCTTCCCCCCCAGCCCATGCACCCCCCCCGACTTCTCCATCACATCCAACAATGCCACTATCAGGCCTGCCCCTCAGGCCAGAGTACTTGGTGTCATTCTTGACTTCAATCTATCCTTCCAGCCCCAAGTCCAATCACTAACTAACTCATGCAGACTCCACCTCCGCAACATCGCCAAAATCCGCACGTTCCTAACCCCAGAAACCACTAAACAGCTCATCCACTCCCTCATCATATCACGACTCGACTACTGCAACTCCCTCCTCACTGGCCTGCCTCACCACTGGCTATCCCCGCTTCAGTCCACCCTGAATACGGCTGCCAGACTCATTCACCTTTCCAACCGCTCCGTTTCCTCCACCCCCCTCTGCCAATCCCTCCACTGGCCTCCACTCAGTGTCCTCCACCCCCTCTGCCAATCCCTCCACTGGCCTCCACTCAGTGTCCGCCACCCCCCTCTGCCAATCCCTCCACTGGCCTCCATTCAGTGTCCTCCACCCCCCTCTGCCAATCCCTCCACTGGCCTCCACTCAGTGTCCTCCACCCCCCTCTGCCAATCCCTCCACTGGCCTCCATTCAGTGTCCTCCACCCCCCTCTGCCAATCCCTCCACTGGCCTCCACTCAGTGTCCTCCACCCCCCTCTGCCAATCCCTCCACTGGCTTCTGATTGCGCAACGGATCAAATTCAAAATCCTAACACTGACGTACAAAGCCGTCCACCATACTGCCCCGAACTACATCACCGACCTAATATCCAAGTACCGCCCAACACGCACACTCCGCTCCTCACAAGACCTCCTACTCTCTAGCTTCCTGGTCTCCTCCTCCCATGCCCGCCTCCAGGACTTCTCCAGGGCATCACCCATCCTCTGGAACTCCCTACCCCAATCCATCAGACTATCACCTACTCTCCTCTCCTTTAGGCACACCAGGAAAACCCACCTCTTCACGGAACGCTACCCCACCCCCTGCTAATTGCTGACCTCCTCCACTCTTCCTACCACTCCATCCCCCACAGCCACTTCCTCCTGTACCACTATCCCCTCCCTCCTAGATTGTACGCTCCAAGGAGCAGGGCCCTCGATCCCCTCGTGTATCACATTGTTTTGTTATCGTACTGTCTCATGTTCTGTCTCCCATTGTAATGTACAGCGCTGAGCGAACTGTTGGCACTTTATAAATACTGTATTATAATAATAATAATAATAATAAATCTTCACCCAGCAACAATAGGTCCTCTCAGCAACAATAGACCCCACTCCAGCAACAATAGATCCTTCACACAACAATAGACTCCCCACACAGCAACAATGGACCACCTACACAAAATACCACCCCCAGCAACAAAAGATCCACCCCAGCAACATTAGACCCCCCAAGCAGCAACAAAACATCTCCCAGCAGTCAACGTCTATTGATCTCACCCCCACCCCTGGAGCCAGCAACCTCTCCCTTTACAGTAGATCCCTACCAGCAACATAAGACCCCTGGCAACTATACATCCCCCGCCTGAAACAATAGACCCTCACACACAAATAATTCCCCACCAATGACAATAGATCCCCCAGCAGCCAGCATCAATAGACCCTCCAGCACACCCCTTGCCATTACATACATTCAGTGCTGGAGGTACCGGAAATGCGTTCCCCCTTGTTCTTGCTGAAAAAAAGTGCTGGGTTTAAGTGAACTAGTTTCCGACTGAGTTCAGATCTGAACATACTTCATGCCTACTTCCAGGTCAAATTCTGGTCAGGACTGAGAGATTCTGCAGGCCAGCCCTTCTGGAATTTCCCCCTGCTCTGAGGCTTTCGGAGGAGGGCCTTGGATGCAGACGGTGGATCTGAGGAGTGGTCGGATGCACCTTTTGAGGGACCTTGGCCAATCCCCAAAAGTAAGCTTGGCAAGGGGCTGGACTCCCTTAGAAGGTGTTAGAGTCTGCTCAGTAGTAGGAGAGGGAGTTGGAGAGTCGAGTGTAGAAGGAGAGAGGGAGGTGTAAGGCTGAGTTGGGAGGCTGCCAGGAGGCCTGCTGGGATATGGTCTGCCTGCAAGCCTGGCGCTGAAAGGAAGAGACCTCAGTATTCACTGGTTCCCTGAGAGAGGATCACCTGTGTGGCAAGGAAGGACCAGTCCAGCTTCTAGTCCTGGTAGCAGCAGCCATTCCACAAGTAGTACAGAGGAGGATCTGAGTGAGTATACCTACACCCCCTAGGCAGATAGGGGAAGGAGTACCTTGGTGGGAAACTAGATTAGCCCTCTGCTAGTGACCATGCACCTTATTTAAGGGAACAAGAGCCAGATCCCCTACTCATGAAGAAAGCCTACAGATTGCTCGGCGAAGAGGACTTCATGTAGGATCTGGGGTATGATAACTGGTGTTACTGGCTAGCACCAACAGAGACTGTGTCAGAGAGAAGAAACTGTGAATCATTCAGGAAGTTGTCCTCAGATTTCAGTTCCCTTGGGCATCCTACACACCCCTTACCTCATCCAAGTTTAACCCCCTCAATAAAACAACAAAACCAACGCTTACGGCATTATTTCTGTCTGTGGATGAAAGTTGTGTGGAAAATGCTAATTGACTGGCTGTGCAGGACTATAGGGGGACCCAAATTCATCAGCAATCTCTAAGGGGGTATTGCTACATGTGGTTCAGTGGATGAGCATTTGGCCAATGGATAGCTATCAGAATGTGGTTGTAGCTGCGGTTCAGTCCGGTCACAAGTGATATAACTAAAGCTTTAGTGGGTAAAGTATATTTGTTGCTGATGACATAAAGGTGTTTAATAGAGTTTATATGAAAGTCATGGAACATGTCAAGTCATAGAATATAACTTGTCATTGCTGGGAGATTGGTGAAATCGGTGGAAACTGCAGTTCAATATAAAAATAATGCACCTAGGGAAAAATAATCCATTGACAGAGTACAATGTTGGGGATACGGCATTGGCCAGCACTGCAGAGGGCGCTTATTTCAGATGAATGTAAAATGAGCAAACAGTCTAGCAAGGTGGGGGGGAAGTCAATAGAATTCCAGGATGTATCAGTTGAGGGGTCACCAGCAGGAGGAAGGAGGTCCCAATTCCTCTATATAGATCTTTATATCACTAGAGGGGTCACCAGCAGGAGGAAGGAGGTCCCGATTCCTCTATATAGATCTATATATCACTAGAGGGGTCACCGGCAGGAGGAAGGAGGTCCCAATTCCTCTATATAGATCTTTATATCACTAGAGGGGTCACCAGCAGGAGGAAGGAGGACCTGATTCCTCTATATAGATCTTTGTCACTAGAGGGGTCACCAGGGGGAGGAAGGAGGTCTCGATTTCTCTACTAGATAGATCTTTATATCACTAGAGGGTTCACCAGCAGGAGGAAGGAGGTCCTGATTCCTCTATATAGATCTTAATATAACTAGAGGGGTCAACGGCAGGAGGTCCTAATTCCTCTAAAAAGATCTTTATATCACTAGAGGGGTCACCGGCAGGAGGAAGGAGGTCCTGATTCATCTATATTGATCTTTATATCACTAGACGGGTCACCAGAAGGAGGTCCTGATTTCTCTATACATATCTTTATATCACTAGAGGGGTCACTGGCAGGAGGTCCCGATTCATCTATATAGATCTTTATATAACTAGAGGGGTCACCGGCAGGAGGAAGGAGGTTCTGATTCCTCTATATAGATCTTTATATCACTAGAGGGGTCACCGGTGGGAGGAAGGAGGTCCTGATTCCTCTATATAGGTCTTTATATCACCAGAGGAGTCACCAGAAGGAGGTCCTGATTCTTCTCCTGTGTGCCGGTCTTCAGCCAGTGGAAGCTGGGAGGTGTGCAGCTGCTCTGAGATATCTTGAGTACTTATCCAAGCTCATGATGTAATGACTGTGTGCTGTTTTGTGCTACTTGGGCGCCAGAAGTAGCTCTTTTGAGAGTAGCTTATCCAATGTCTCAGCTCAGGACTTCCTCTTTCTTAAAGACAGTTCAAACAGGTCTCACCTAGTGAAGTGTGTCCTACTGTTACAAGTCAGCGTTTTTGGGGTATCCCATACCAGCCCAACCCCTATCCCGTTACCAGTTCTACAAGCAATAAATTAAAAAAAAGACATTCCATAGACTGTTTAATGGAGCCGGAATGCATAGACTGTTGATTGTGATTGATTGGTGACCTCTGCATTGGCTGGGAAAGAACCAGTTAAATCAGTGGCTCCTGCAAGGGTAGCACTACATATACTAGAATAACCCTGAAAACCTCATTTCTTTTCAAGGCATTTTCCAAACCTTATTTTATGAAGTGATTGACCCAGACTGAGAAATTGTCCTGAAATACCTGGGAATTAATATCTTTTTATAGACCACAGAGAGCAGTAAATGTGGAGCTGCTGGTTTCTCAAATGCAGAAACTGATAAATAGAGAGCTGGAACTTCAAAGAGTTTCTTTGCTTTGACTCATGTACGGGTCCAATAAAAAGGAACCACATCAGGGACCCATGGTACAGCAGACAGCCACTTATCCAGGAGCAACAAGCTACAATTCCAGTCCAACACCGTCAATTTCAACCTCGCCTTTCTACTTTCTCTCGCAGTACTTGTGCATTAGCATCAAAAAGAAAATGAAAAACATTTGTATCAAAGTACAATTAAACGTTCCTCTATGACACTCTAAATGAGCCCAATCCAGTTACTTTGTGATGCCAATGGTTTATGAAGTAAGCAAAAAACTTGACTGAACCAAATTCTCTTTCATTTGTGTCCCACAAGCTGCCACAGTACAGTCTCTTGCGGGAGCCCAGTCGGGGTTCTATGGTGTATTGACTTATGTGGTATCATATGGATTTATGTTGCCCTCAATCCCCTCATGTTTTGCATTGTATTGGTATACACATGTCACATGTTCTGTCCCCCTTTGTAATGTACAGCGCTGAGCGAACTATTGGCGCCTTATAAATACTGTATAATAATAATGTTGCCGGTTATGGATTTACTACCCATTGTGGATGATTACTAGCAAGTTATGGATTTACAGCCCATAATGGACTCTTGCCTCGCAAAGGACTTTTGATGGACTTTACTGCCTAACTAAGGTATGACTTCTTCTTTGGGTGTTACAACAGGGGCTCTTAGAGAATATTGTCAGGAATGTGTATTGGAGTTTTCTTGGAGAACTGCTTTTGTTGTTCCATTTAACTGCCTTGTCTGAAATTATTAAAGCGGTGCTTGTAAGGTGTATCAAAGCAACAGGGCTTATTCAAGTTAGAGATAGTACATTACAGAGGTTCAACGAGCAGAGGAACTCTCCTAGAGAGGTGATATTGCTATTGCTGATGACTACCATACTTGTGTCTAGTGTTTATGCAGCCAACCAGCCAAGAAGGGGGTGACATGGCATAGGAGACGGATACTTTGGTAGTAAAGGGGTTGATGCTTGGCTCGTTTACTAGTGATCGATTCATCACATACTGGGACCGAACTTGCAGCATGGTGCACCTAGAGACCTAGCCAAGGAGTCACGACACATATAGCAAGGCCTTGGGAATAGAACAAGCATGAGATTAAGTGAAGTGGGCTTCCTGTTTCCAATAGTAACATATGGATCACAGTCACTGGGAGTGAGGTGGTGGGACTGCTGGGTTGGAGGAGTCAACAATTGTGCTCTTGGAGGAGCCTCACTTTTATTCTAGAGCTCTGCCTTAAAGCTGATTGCACATGAATGCAGCCTCTGCCTGCCACTGGGGGCACTAGTGATGTCCCTGTCACTCAGGCGGCAGGCCCTGCCCATGCAGTGCTGTCAATCCAGAAGAAAGTTGTCACGTACCTGATGGGAGACTGAATTGACGAGGTTGGCCTCACTTGTGTCACTAGCCCTGACCCCGCTGATGTTGGAACAGAGGGAGTCTAGGGACCAGGGGGACAAGAGCGCCAGTGGTTGTTGTTTGCAGCTCTTGCAGATGATGACCTTGAAAGGCAGATGATCCTCTGATTTGGACACCGTAATAATAGAGAGAGCAGTTTCTGTGGATTGCCAGACGTGCAGCAGAACAAGGTAGGTAGTGAGGACAAGGGACTGGAGCAGAGTCATGGGATAGCCAGGGTCATCAACAGTCGGGCAGCGCGGTACAGAATCAGAAGGAAAAGCCAAAGTCAGGAGCAGAGCCAAAGTCAGGAACTGGTATCAGGAGAGTAATCGGAGTCGGGTCAGGAACAAGCTGGGTTGGTAACGGAGGAATCATACAGAAACTAGCAGGACACGGGGGGAGCTGAAGACCAGTCAGAACTGGACCTGAGCAGAGGCACTGCTTAAATGGGCCATCTGGCGCCAATCTGCGTTGTGCGTGTGCACATGCATGTGTGCGATCACGCGTTCCTGCGTGCATGCACACCACCGGCAATTCTCTTGCGGGAATTCCTATGCGCATGCGCGTTCCTGACCGCGATTCTTCTTACCGGAAATCCCTTACAAAAGTGGGAAGGACAGGGTGTGGCCAGGGGACGACTGGAATGTGTGAATCAGCAGTGCCAGCAAGCACAGCCCACATAGGGTGACAACTCTGCCCCTAATTCATGAGTAGTGCAGCATTGTTGCCACTCTATCAGAGGAAGCTGCATTTGGTGGACTTCAGTGGCAGGATTAACAGATACTGTATTTGTAGAATGTTGCAGGGGGACTTATGAAGCATGTATACTGTATTTTGGAGAGGCCAAAGTTCTACTTTAAAAGAAAATAATACTGAGGAAATTTGGAGAACACCATTCATCTAGAGAAAATAATTCTTTATCTTTTGATGCTTCCTCATAAAGTAGGTGCAAATAATTTTTAAAGATGATCTGAGCTATGGAAGCTGTGCCCCCCAAAAAACATCAGGGGCAAAGGACTATTCCCCAGTATTGCCTGTGGTCTCCCTACAACTTATCTTTACTGACCTTCAATGCATTTTTCTGGACTGTGCGTCTTTACGGAGGTGGCCATCTTATTCCAACCAGAGCTTTCCTTCTATGTCAGAGCTGCTCCCTGACATGATGACTGGTGACCTGATTACCACTCAGAGAATATTGAAGCTGCAATATGAGAGGTGCAAATATCACAGATCCTAAATGTAGCACCACTCCCTCAGGAGCCACTGGGCTTTGGGTCCCCCTAAAGCTTTGCACAGCCAGGCAAGACACATTTATTTCCACACTTTGGACACTGGAGTCAGTAAACAGTCCTTGAGCTTGGTTTTTTTATATTATTAAGGGTTAATAACTTGGATGGAGTTGAGGGGTGTATGGGATGCCCAAGAAAACTGAAAACTTGAGGACAAACTCCTTGGCAACTATGTTTAGATGTGGACAAAAATAGCATCTCCTTTAGGAGCATTCCAGCTCTTTGGTGTACCTCCTCAGACCCCAGATGAATCCTCCTCTTCACCCATCTGCACTGAGGGTATTCCCTGGGCAAGGGGGCCTGGAAGCTGCCAGTTTAGCACAGTAGCCCCGGATGAGAAACTAGTTGGGTTTTCCACCTGACTGCCCTCTTCTCTTATCTGGCCCAGGGGGGTGTAGATGTACTTAGACTGTCCTCTCCTGATCGCTTAATAGATTGGTGGCTACCTTCAGGCTTTTGCTGGGCTGGCTCCTTCCCTGCTGCTCAGGATGTCCTCCCTTGGAGATGGTGGTATAGTGGAGATCCTGTTCTCCAGCACCAGCCTGTAAGTAGGTTCCTTCTCTGGGCCCCCTCCCAGGCTCTCAATTCATCTTCCAACCGACACTTCTCCCTTCCTCCCAGGCTTTGCAATACTTAATGGTTGCATTGGTCACCATGCCCAGCCTTGTGCCAAGGGATCGGCCAAGGTCCCTCAAGTATGCAGATCTGAGTTTCTTCCCCTCCTCCAGGAAGCTCTCAGGTTTTGGGAGAGGTGGGAGGGCTCCAGGAGCCCTGATTTTCAGAACCTCCCTAGCCTGTCCTGAGGTGAATTCATGCCTCTCTCACAGGCTGACTCATCCCCAGGCTGCTACTCAGTCTCTGACTGACAAAAAAAAACTGCCTACCTAACCTGGAGGGCGCTACATGAGAATGAATAAAGCAGAAGCATGGAAATCCATGCGCTGAAAGTCCTCTCCAGCAAACAGCAGAATAGTGCAATATCAAATCTCCTTCCAAATCTCATTAGACTAGCAGTGAGAGCGGTACTTTAGCTCATGGAGTCTCCTAAATCGTCAGTACGAGGGCTACATTGTATATTTAACAAGTATTTGCAGGTAAACATAGGTTCCTCCCTTACTACAGGGTCTCCATTAGAGTCCTCCTTACATTAGGGTTCCCAACAGAGTTCCCCTTACATCTGGGTCCTCATCAGTGTCCCCCTCACATCAAAGTCCCCATCACAGTCCCCCCTTATATTGAAGCCCCCACTGGAGTTCCCCTTTACAACAGAGTCCCCATTAGAGTCCATCCTACTACTGTGAGGCTTACAGTTTGGCTGTAGCAGAGGGACAGTAGCCTGGAGTGAAGTTTCATCCCCCCTAAATGCTGGGTTTCCCTTACACACCAATGCCCCCCCCTTCACATCAGAATCCCCCCTACCATCACACCAGGCATCCCTACTTCACATCAGAGTTGTATTTTCATATCAGAAGCCCCCCCCCCCATTACTTCAGAAGACCCCTTTACATCTGAGTCTGCCTTCACTTCAAAGTTTCCCTTTTACATCAGAATTTCCCCTTCACATCCAAGCCCCCCCCTTCACATCAGAGTCCTCCTCTTCACATGAGAGCCCCTGCCCCTTCACATCAGAGCCCCCCTTGCACATCAGATGCATTCCATTACATTCCTCATACTGAAGCTCCCCCAACACTCCTCACCTTTGACCTTACTACCATCGAGGAAGTCTCCAAGATCCTCTCTGATGCCCGCCTCACCACCTGCCCCCTCGACCCTATCCCTTCACAACTCCTACGACCTCCCTCCCCCTCCATCCTACGCTCCCTCGCCCACATCTTCAATCTCTCCCTCTCCTCAGGCATTTTCCCCTCCCCTCTGAAACATGCACACATCACCCCCATACTTAAAAAGCTCTCCCTGGACCCCAATGACCCGAACAACCTCAGACCCATCTCCCTGCTCCCATTTACATCTAAACTCCTTGAGCGCATAGTCTACACCCGCCTATGCTCTCACCTCAACGACAACAACCTCCTCGATCCCCTACAGTCCGGCTTCCGTCCCCTACATTCCACCGAAACCGCCTTACTCAAACTCTCCAACGACCTGCTAACCGCCAAAGCTAATGGCCACTATTCAGTGCTCCTACTCCTTGACCTCTCTGCGGCCTTCGACACAGTCGACCACCCCCTCCTCCTCAAAAAACTACACTCCCTCGGCCTCAGAGATTCTGCTCTCTCCTGGCTCTCATCCTACCTGTCACAACGCTCATTCAGCGTTGCCTATAATACTACCACCTCCCCCTCACTCCCCCTCTCTGTTGGGGTCCCTCAAGGCTCTGTCCTCGGGCCCCTTCTCTTCTCCATCTACACCTCCTCCCTTGGCCAACTCATACACTCTCACGGCTTCAACTACCACCTCTATGCCGACGACACACAAATCTATCTCTCCACCTCCTACCTCACCCCCTCAGTCTCTGCCCGAATCACACACCTACTGAGCGACATATCAGACTGGATGTCACTCCACTTCCTTAAACTGAACCTCTCCAAAACCGAGTTTCTTGTCTTCCCCCCAGCCCGGACCCCACCCCCCATTGACTTCTCCGTCATATCCAACAACGCCACCATCAAACCTGCCCCGCAGGCCAGAGTACTTGGAGTCATTCTGGACTCCAACCTATCCTTCCAGCCCCAAGTCCAATCTTTAACAAACTCGTGCAGACTCCACCTCTGCAACATGCAGACTCCACTTCCGCAACATCGCCAAAATCCGCACGTTCCTAACCCCAGAAACCACTAAACAGCTCATCCACTCCCTCATCATATCACGACTCGACTACTGCAACTCCCTCCTCACTGGCCTGCCTCGCCGCTGGCTATCCCCGCTCCAGTCCATCCTGAATACGGCTGCCAGACTCATTCACCTTTCCAACCGCTCCGTTTCCACCAACCCCCTCTGCCAATCCCTCCACTGGCCTCCACTCAGTGTCCTCCACCCCCCTCTGCCAATCCCTCCACTGGCCTCCGCTCAGTGTCCTCCACCCCCCTCTGCCAATCCCTCCACTGGCTTCCGATTGCGCAACGGATCAAATTCAAAATCCTAACACTGACGTACAAAGCTGTCCACCATACTGCCCCGAACTACATCACTGACCTAATATCCAAGTACCGCCCAACACGCACACTCCGCTCCTCACAAGACCTCCTTCTCTCTAGTTCCCTGGTCTCCTCCTCCCATGCCCGCCTCCAGGACTTCTCCAGGGTGTCAACCATCCTCTGGAACTCCCTGCCCCAACCCATCAGATTATCACCTACTCTCCTCTCCTTTAGGCGCACCCTGAAAACCCACCTCTTCAGGGAAGCCTACCCCACCCCCTGCTAACTTGCCGACCTCCTCCACTCTTCCTACCACTCCATCCCCCACAGCTATCTCCTCCTGTGCCACCATCCCCTCCCTCCTAGATTGTAAGCTCCAAGGAGCAGGGCCCTCGATCCCCTCATGTTTTGCATTGTATTGGTATTGTTCTGTCACATGTTCTGTCCCCCTTTGTAATGTACAGCGCTGAGCGAACTATTGGGGCTTTATAAATACTGTATAATAAGAATCAGAGTCCCTGTCACGTACCTGTATAGTGAGCCTGATGTAAAGAGGAAGGCCTGTCATACAGCTCCAGGCTCGAGGGCTATTGGTAATGAAACAGTGGCCGCAGGAGCATGGTGAGGTATGAGTGCCGGAGATCAGTCCAGTAGTCACAAGTCAGCAGGAAGATGTAGTGGCAGGAAAGGCCAGCGGCAGATGACCTGGCGTGGAGCTAGGCTGGCAGAAGCCTGTGGGTGTAAAGCAGGAATCAGGATCCAGATGTGGACTTGCGAGACTGACGAGCTGCGGCAGACGGGATGAGATGATGCAAGGTCAGACAAGCCGGGTCAGTAACAATTGGGCAGATCAGGCATAGACGGTAGGCAGCAGATGAGTCGGGTCACAGGCCAAGTCAGCAGCAGAGAATCAATCAGACAGGAACAGGAGGCAGAAGAAAAATCGGAAGACATGCAGGGTCAGGGCAGGTAGCAGACAAGCGGAGGTCAGGAACAAGCCGGGTCAGTATTGGAGGTCGGGCACAAGAATCAGGAACAATACACAGAAGCAGGGGCAGACTGACAACTCATGGGGCCCCCGGGCAATAGGGGATCATGGGGCCCCTGTGTCCTTGCCCAAACTCAAAAAAGCCTATGAAAAAGGTACCAGGGGCATCTCATGGGGGCCCCCTACTGACCCCGGGCCCTCGGGTGGTGCCCGAGTTTCCAAATGGTCAGTCCGCCCCTGCACAGAAGCTGAAGACCAAACAGCAATGAGACAATACTGCAGTCTGTTTAAATAGCCCGTTTGGCGCCAGCATCAGTGACAGGTACGCGCCTGGATGCGCGAATGTGCGTGCGCCTCTCCACAAGTTCACGCACATTTGCCTGGCCATTTGCTGGACTGAGCATATTTATTCACCGCAAACTTTCACCTGTATTATGGGTAAGCCTTCCCTGACAGTCCCCCTTTTCATCAAGGTATCTATCAGTGCCCCCCCTTACATCAGGGTCCTTATCAGAATCCCCCCCATCAACGATCCAAAGTGAAGACCAGCTGATCTGATATTTTAGGGAAAAAAAACTTTAGACTTTACAACCTCTTCAAATGGTACTTATTGGATATCAAATCTCTACTTTTTCAGTTGCCCACTTTGGGGAACACATGGACGGTGCATGATGGCGGAATTTCTGTGTTGCAGCATGATTGGCTGAAACACTACATTGCCAAAAGTATTGGGCCAGCCCTCCAAATCTTGTGATTCAGGTTTTCCAATCCCCTCCATATCATGTGATTCAGGTGTTCCAATCTCCTCCCAATCATGTGATTCAGGTGTTCCAATCCCCTCCATATCATGTGATCCAGGTGTTACAATCCCCTCCCAATCATGTGATTCAGGTGTTCCAATCCCCTCCATGGACACAGGTGTATACAATCAAGCCCCTAGGCATGCAGACAGCTTCTACAAACATTGGTGAAAGAATGGGTCGCTCTCAGGAGCTCAGTGACTCCAAGCGTGGTCCCGTGATAGGTGGCCACCTGGACAATAAGTCCATCCGTAACATTTCCTGGCTACTAAATATTCCACGCTCAACTGTTAGTGGGATTATAACAAAGTGGAAGCCACTGGGAACAACAGCCACTCAGCCACCAAGTGGTAGGCCATGTCACATGGCAGGGCGGGGTCAGCGCATGCTGAAGCGCACAGTGCGCAGAAGTCGCCAACTGTCTGCAGAGTCAATAGCTAAAGACCTCCAAACTTGGTGTGGCCTTCAGATGAGCCCAACAAAGTGCGTAGAGAGCTTCATGGAATGGGTTTCCATGGCTGAGCAGCTGCATCCAAGCCTTCCATCACCAAGTGCAATGCACTAGACTCTAGAGCAGAGGAGACGTGTTCTCTGGAGTGACCAATCACGCTTCTCTGTCTGGCAATCCGATAGACGTGTTTGGGTTTGGCGGTTGCCAGGAGAACAGTACTTGCCTGACTGCATGGTGCTGTCAGGGCTCCCGGGTATGACCAGAGGTGTGTGACTGACGCAGGGAAACGCAGACTTCAGATATGTTATAAACAATGTAATTTATTAACACTAACAATACAAACATAAACGCAGTGCAATACTAAATCATAACACAGTGCAAACAAACCAACCAACCACAGATAACAGTACATACAATGCAAGCGTCGTCAGGCAGGCCGGGTCAATATCAATCGGGCAGGTAGGTACAGGGGGAGCAAGCGGAGAATGGTCGGGGTCACAGGCCAGGTTCAGCAGGTAGCGGGCAGCGTGGTACAGAGGGTCAGGCAGAGGAGAATGGTCAGACAAGCCAGGGATCAGAGCAGGGTCAGCAGAGAATCAGACAGGAACAGAGAGCAGGAACAGGATACAGGGCCCAAGAGAAACACAACACCAAGGCAGAGTCTGCAGGTCTGAATGTCCCTTAAATACACCAGTATAATTAGTTCCAGGTGTTTGACTGGCTGCAAGGTTGAGTCTCTGATTGCTGGGAGCACCCGCTGGCCAGCCCTGGTACTGCAGCTCACAAGGCAGGTGAGTCCCACTATTGCTGGCCAGTCCATTCCTGACAGGTGCCAAGTGTAAAGTTTGGTGAAGGGGGGATTATGGTGTGGGGTTGTTTTTCAGGGGTTGGACTTGGCCCCCTAGTTCCAGTGAAGGGAACTCTTAAGGCAAAATTTTGGACAATTTCATGCTCCCAACTTTGTGGGAAGAGTTTGGGGATGGCCCCTTCCTGTTCCAACATGACTGCGCACCAGTGCACAAAGCAAGGTCCATAAAGACATGGAGGAGCCAGTTTGGGGTGGAGGAACTTGACTGTCCTGCACAGAGTCCTGACCTCAACCCCATAGAACACCTTTGGGATGAATTAGAGCAGAGACTGCGAGCCAGGCCTCCTCCCCCGACATCAGTGCCTGACCTGACAAATGTGCTTCTGGAAGAATGGTCCAACCTTCCCATAGACACCCTCCTAAACCTTGTGGACGGCCTTCCCAGAAGAGTTGAAGCTGTTATAGCTGCAAATGGCGGGGCCAACTCAATATTGAACCCTACGGACTAAGACTGGGATGCCATTAAAGTTCATGTGTGTGGAAAGGGCGGGGCCAACTCAATTTTGAACCCTACAGACTAAGACTGGGGGGCCATTAAAGGTCATGTGCGTGGAAAAGGCGGCGGCCCAATACTTGGGGCAATATAGTGTATATCGTCAATATATCGCATCAATCACAAAGATGGTACTGCATGAGAAAAACCCGCCACCGCTCAACGCAGGTACAGCTACTAAACTTCATTTTATACTGATGTACCAAACATTCCGGAGCTCAAAGGCGTCAGAGACCAATGGTCAGTTCCCATCTGTCGCTGGAATGGACAGCCAAACGTTTAATCTTTATACTCCAAGAAGACAATATACATTGCCTGTATTTCCCCCCGAAAGTCTCTAAAATGTGAACATTTTGCGTTCTCAGGTGCCAGCAATGTTATATAAAGCTCTGCGGTGCCTGTCTATAATAACCCCCCCCCCCCAGTGATGCCTCCCATTAGCTCATTAGGAAAGTGCATTACATAAACCTTTACTTTAGCTTATTATACTAAAACCTTTTACAGCTTTGAAATAAAGCAGGAGGTATAATTTAGCGTATTCTCTCCCCGTCATGTCAACATGCAGACTGTTTTTAGGCAGCTAACGATTGTCTTTATTCATTTACATCGTCTTTTTTTTTTTTTTTAACCAATTAGCATGAAAGGTAATAACAGTAATGTTCTTCTATATTGCTGCGCACCCCAAAAAGGTTTTTTTTAGCCAAAGGTGGGTGCGTTTAAATCAATTTTAAAGAGAAATATATGCTTTTGGAAAAAAAAAACTAAACATTATACTCACCCAGGGCTGGGACATGGGGTGGGCAGGAGGAGCAGCTGCCCTGGGGACAGAGGAGCAGGGGGCCAAAGAACAGACGTACGGTGGTAGGGCTGGGACATGGGGTGGGCAGGAGGAGCAGCTGCCCTGGAGACAGAGGAGCAGGGGGCCAAAGAATAGATGCAGGGTGGTAGGGCTGGGACATGGGGTGGGCAGGAGGGGCAGCTGCCCTGGGGACAGAGGAGCAGGGGGCCAAAGAATAGACACAGGGTGGTAGGGCTGGGACATGGGGTGGGCAGGAGGGGCAGCTGCCCTGGAGACAGAGGAGCAGGGGGCCAAAGAATAGATGCAGGGTGGTAGGGCTGGGACATGGGGTGGGCAGGAGGGGCAGCTGCCCTGGGGACAGAGGAGCAGGGGGCCAAAGAATAGATGCAGGGTGGTAGGGCTGGGACATGGGGTGGGCAGGAGGGGCAGCTGCCCTGGGGACAGAGGAGCAGGGGGGCAAAGAATAGACGCAGGGTGGTAGGGCTGGGACATGGGGTGGGTAGGAGGGGCAGCTGCCCTGGGGAAAGAGGAGCAGGGGGCCAAAGAATAGACGCAGGGTGGTAGGGCTGGGACATGGGGTGGGCAGGTGGGGCAGCTGCCCTGGGGACAGAGGAGCAGGGGGCCAAAGAATAGACGCAGGGTGGTAGGTTTGGGACATGGGGTGGGCAGGAGGGGCAGCTGCCCTGGGGAATACAGAGGAGCAGGGGGCCAAAGAATAGACGCAGGGTGGTAGGGCTGGGACATGGGGTGGGCAAGAGGGGCAGCTGCCCCGGGGACAGAGGAGCAGGGGGCCAAAGAATAGATGCAGGGTGGTAGGGCTGGGACATGGGGTGGGCAAGAGGGACAGCTGCCCTGGGGACAGAGGAGCAGGGGGCCAAAGGATAGACCCAGGGTGGTAGGTGCATGTATTAACCACAGGGGGGGGGCACAATTCTGGATCCTTGCCCTGGGCGCCGAATGACCCTGTCCTGGTACCGCACTCTCCAAGGTTGACACCGCATCGATCCAAAGCTGTATCTGTCTTCTGCCAGCTCTGTAAGGAGAACTGAGCAGTCAAACACTGCTGATCACTCCGTTCTCCCCCTCCACTGTGAGAGGAGCCAGGGCTGTCAGTCTCTGCTCTGAACTTTCAGCACTCACTGGAAGGGGCGGGAGGGGCTGGCTCAAGCTCTTGGAGGATTACTTAGATCACTGGTGTCAACTGGCGGCCCTCCAGCTGTTGCCAAACTACAAGTCCCATGAGGCATTGCAAGATTGACAGTTACAAGTGTGACTCCCAAAGGCAGAGGCATGATGGGACTTGTAGTTTGGCAACAGCTGGAGGGCCGCCAGTTTTACACCCATGCCTCAGAGGGTGAGCCAGGCTTCTGGGTGGATCCCGACAATATTGTCGGAATCTTTCCAGAGCCTGGACCAACTCTGTGACGTCAACCAACAGCAGGCTTCAGCCTTCCCCTCCTCCCCTCCGCACAGGATCGGCGGAAGTGACGTCAGGCAGAGAGAGAAGCACTTCCCGTTGTAGACATTCGGTGGAGAGAGGGAGGCTGGCTGGAGGTGGAGCGGCTGAGGGGATAAGCACCGCCTCTCCCGGGGACTTTGCGGGTGGCTGATCTGGGTGTCGGAGAGAAGACGGGTCCCTGCTAGGCACTTTTTATGTCTCCCTATGTGGAGCAATTCATTTATAGAACCCACCTGATCCACCGCAGTATCCAGAGGAGGGAGTTCCTGTCTCACAGGCTTCTACACCCACCCATCCCTTAAAGGGGACCTCTGGCTGACTGGATCCTTTACCACCCGGGATTTTCTGATGCACCACCAGGGGCGGACTGACCATTTGGAAACTCGGGCACTGCCCGAGGGCCCGAGGGCCCCATGAGATGCCCCTGGTACCTTTTTCATAGGCTTTTTTGAGTTTGGGCAAGGACACAGGTGCCCCATGATCCCCTATTGCCCGGGGGCCCCATGAGTTGTCAGTCCGCCCCTGTGCACCACCATTATCCAGAGGGAGGATTATCCTTGGCCTGGCTTATATCCGATTCCTAAAGGGGACCTCCACTGATTGATCTAATGCGTATTAACATTACGCATCTGGTGAGTGCGTATTCTTACCCCACTATTCTGGAGCACCAGCACTGAAGCATTGCTGCTATTCACCACATACCTGCACAGATTGTCACTTATGGACTAATACCGTTTAGTTGGCATTTAATATATTTTACTCTATGTGAACTATTTAATTCAATATGTTAAGCGCTGCACTTTCTTATTTGATTGTTGGCTGATGTCACACTACCCTGCGCCCATTTTCAGCCTTCTTTGCACCGGCTGTCCATGGTTGCCATGGAGTGTCCACTGTCAGCCAATTGCTTGCTTTATAGCAAAGAGAAGGTAGCTGTATATGCCTGGTGTGGTTTTTGTGTCAGCTGTCGGCAGATGGGATTGAGAGCGGGCGATTGGAGTGTGTGTGGCATCAGTAGGCGTCCCAGTAGATATGAATCTGTGCCCTGCTGGTTGCTAGCCACGGAGCTGGGGAATGTGTGTGGTGAAGATGCGCCCTCCCTACTGTTGCGCCCTGGGCGGCTGCCCTTCCTGCCCACCCCTTGTCCTGGCCCTGATTCCAGCCCCTTCATGATGGAAATACAAATCTTAATGCCTGAACCCAGCTTTACAACTTTGGAACGTGTTAATAAAGCTGTACATATTACTTCAATCCAGTGTATTGGTTTGTTGTTTTTCAGAATAAATTGGTGTTATTTTTTTATTTCAGGTACTTATATAGCGCCATCAATTTATGCAGCACTCTACATATATATTGTACATTCACATCAGTCCCCGCCCCCGAGGAGCGTACAATCTAAGGTCCCTAACTCACATTCATACATACACATACTAGGGCCAATTTAGACAGGATCCAATTAACCTATTAGCATGTATTTTGGAGTGTGGGAGGAAACTGGAGGAAACCCACACAGGCACAGGGAGAACATGCAAACTCTAGGCAGGTGGTGCCGTGGTTGGGATTCAAACCAACGACCCGAGTACTGCCAGGCAGGAGTGCTAACCACTTAGCCACTGTGCTGCCCGGTGTTAAGTGGAGTCTCAACGCCAAGAAGGTCTGCTTGTCTGTCAGGTTTTCTGAGAGTAATACGATTTATCAGATCACAGAGCTGTTTTTTTTTTTTGTGCATTACGATGATTATCGAACATGATTGACACCGGCTTTCGATTCGTCCAGAAAGCATCTGCAACAGTAACCAGAAACCAGCGCTCAGATCCTTTTTTGCTGCACTCAAAAATATGAACTCCAGCATCAGCTGAGGTGGCGCCCTTGATGGATCAGGGAAACTTGATACTAGAAGATAAACAGGGCGCACTCACCTGATGCGTGACCGTGATAGTAAGAAATGTATTGTAAAAACACAAATGCATAATCACCAGCCAAAAAGGTCGTAAAAACAGTCAACAGCTGCCAGTCATAGGCAACAATGGTCATCGGGTGAAGTCCTAACGCAGCGGTTCTCAACCTGTGGGTCACGACCAGGGGCGGACTGACCATTTGGAAACTCGGGCACTGCCCGAGGGCCCGGGGTCAGTAGGGGGCCCCATGAGATGCCCCTGGTACCTTTTTCATAGGCTTTTTTGAGTTTGGGCAAGGACACAGTGGCCCCATGATCCCCTATTGCCCGGGGGCCCCATGTGTTGTCAGTCCACCCCTGGTCACAACCTCTTTGGGGGTCGAGTGACCCTTTTACGGAGGTCGCCTAAGACCATCGGAAAACACATATTTTTGATGGTCTTAGGAACCGAGACACCGCTCCTCTATCCGTCTCCAGGCGGGTCCGCCCACATGCAGATACGCCCACATTTCCCTGGACCGTGATGTGTGGGCAGGATGACATGCTGCCCCTGTCATCTGGCCACACCCCTGGGATCACTCGCAGGAACTGTAGCTCAGGAGAGGCACACAGGTGGCCAATCACCAGCGAGGAGGTGGAGCTTGGAAAGGAGGAGCCGGGCGAGTGAAGAGGAGAGCGGCCGGAGAAGGAAGACAGCTGACCAGTAAGTGTCAGTACCGTGCAGATGGTGCTGCTGCAGCCAGGTATGCTGGCTGTAGATGGGAGAGGGAGGGAGCGAGCCCAGGTTGGAGCAGGAGTCAGCAAGGTAAGTATCATTGGTGTCAGTAATACCAATGATGGGGTACTATTCCTCCCACTGATACCAATGATGGGGCACTATTCCTCCCACTGACACCAATGATGGGGCACTATTCCTCCCACTGACACCAATGATGGGGCACTATTCCTCCCACTGATACCAATGATGGGGCACTATTCCTCCCACTGACACCAATGATGGGGCACTATTCCCCCCACTGATACCAATGATGGGCCACTATTCCTCCCACTGACACCAATGATGGGGCACTATTCCTCCCACTGACACCAATGATGGGGCACTATTCCTCCCACTGATACCAATGATGGGGCACTATTCCTCCCACTGACACCAATGATGGGGCACTATTCCTCCCACTGATACCAATGATGGGGCACTATTCCCCCCACTGATACCAATGATGGGGCGCTATTCCTCCACCCACTGACAGCAACGATGGGGCACTATTCCTTCCCCCACTAACACCAATGATGGGGCACTATTCCCCCCCCACTGACACCAACGATGAGGCACTATCCCCACCCCACACTGACATCAATGATGGGGCACTACCCCCCCCCCCCACTGACACCAATGATGGGGCACTATTCCCCCCCACACTGACATCAATGATGGGGCACTACCCCCCCCACTGACACCGGTGATGTGGCACTATTCCTCCCACTGATACCAATGATGGGGCACTATTCCTCCCACTGACACCAATGATGCGGCACTATTCCTCCCACTGACACCAATGATGGGGCACTATTCCTCCCCCCACTGACACCAACGATGGGGCACTATTCCTTCCCCCACTAACACCAATGATGGGGCACTATTCCCCCCCCCACTGACACCAATGATGGGGCACTATCCCCACCCCACACTGACATCAATGATGGGGCACTACCCCCCCCCCACTGACACCAATGATGGGGCACTATTCCCCCCCACACTGACATCAATGATGGGGCACTACCCCCCCCCCCCCACTGACACCGGTGATGTGGCACTATTCCTCCCACTGACACCAATGATGGGGCACTATTCCCCCCCCCACACTGACATCAATCATGGGGCACTACACCCCCCCCCACTGACACAAATGATGTGGCACTATTCCTCCCACTGACACCATTGATGGGGCACTATTCCTTCCACTAACACCAATGATGGGGCACTATTCCTCCCACTGACACCAATGATGGGGCACTATTCCTCCCACTGACACCAATGATGGGGCACTATTCCTTCCACTGACACTAATGATGGGGCACTATTCCCCCCCCACACTGACATCAATGATGGGGCACTACCCCCCCCCCCCCACTGACACAAATGATGTGGCACTATTCCTCCCACTGACACCATTGATGGGGCACTATTCCTCTCACTGACACTAATGATGTGGCACTATTCCTCCCACTGACACCAATGATGGAGCACTATTCCTCCCACTGATACCAATGATGGGGCACTAATCCTCTCACTGACACCAATGATGGGGCACTATTCCTCCCACTGATACCAATGATGGGGCACTAATCCTCTCACTGACACCAATGATGGGGCGCTATTCCTCCCACTGACACCAATGATGGGGCACTATTCCTCCCACTGACACCAATGATGGGGCACTATTCCTCCCACTGATACCAATGATGGGGCACTATTCCTCCCACTGACACCAATGATGGGGCACTATTCCTCCCACTGACACCAATGATGGGGCACCATTCCTCCCACTGACACCAATGATGGGGTACTATTCCTCCCACTGACACCAATGATGGGGCACTATTCCTCCCACTGACACCAATGATGGGGTACTATTCCTCCCACTGACACCAATGATGGGGCACTATTCCTCCCACTGACACCAATGATGGGGCACTATTCCTCCCACTGATACCAATGATGGGGCACTATTCCTCCCACTGACACCAATGATGGGGCACTATTCCTCCCACTGACACCAATGATGGGGCACCATTCCTCCCACTGACACCAATGATGGGGCACTATTCCTCCCACTGACACCAATGATGTGGCACTATTCCTCCCACTGACACTAATGATGGGACACTATTCCTCCCACTGACACCAATGATGGGGTACTATTCCTCCCACTGATACCAATGATGGGACACTATTCCTCCCACTGACACCAATGATGGGGCACTATTCCTTCCACTGACACCAATGATGGGGCACTATTCCTCCCACTGCAAATTACAGTTATGAAGTAGCAACAAAAATAATTTTATGGTTGGGGGTCACCACATGAGGAACTGTATTAAAGGGTGAAGGCATTAGGAAGGTTGAGAACCACCTCTAACGCGTTTCGGGAGTCGAACTCCTTTCCTCAGAGCATATATAGTTACATAGTTATTCTGGCTGAAAAAAGACAAAAGTCCATCCAGTTCAATCATAAAAAAAAAAAAAGTTATAATCCGACACCCACAGTTGATCCAGAGGAATAGATAAAAACATAACGCATAAGAATGATTTATATATATAAGACAAAGTAATTATGAGTGGCTGGGGTCTCATTATCACTTCGTCTTATATACAGTGGGGCAAAAAAGTATTTAGTCCTCCACCAATTGTACAAGTTCTCCCACTTATAGAGATGAGAGAGGCCTGTAATTGGCATCATAGGGAGACCTCAACTATGAGAGACAAAATGAGGAAACAAATCCAGACAATCACATTGGCTGATCTGGAAAGAATTTATTTGCAAATTATGGTGGAAAATAAGTATTTGGTGACCTACAAACAAGCAAGATTTCTGGCTCTCACAGACCTGGACCTTCTTCTTTAAGAGGCTCCTCTGTCCTGCACTCATTACCTGTATCAATGGCACTTGTTTGAACTTGTTATCAGTATAAAAGACACCTGTCCACAACCTCAAACAGTCACACTCCAAACTCCACTATGGTGAAGACCAAAGAGCTGTCGAAGGACACCAGAAACAAAATTGTAGACCTGTACCAGGCTGGGAAGACTGAATCTGCAATAGGCAAGCAGCTTGGTGTGAACAAATCAACTGTGGGAGCAATAATTAGAAAATGTCAGACATACAAGACCACTGATAATCTCCCTCGATCTGGGGCTCCACGCAAGATCTCACCCCATGGGGTCAAAATGATCACAAGAACGGTGAGCAAAAATCCCAGGACCACACGGGGGGACCTAGTGAATGACCTGCAGAGAGCTGGGACCAACGTAACAAAGGCTACCATCAGTAACACACTACGTCACCAGGGACTCAGATCCTGCAGTGCCAGACGTGTCCCCCTGCTTAAGCCAGTACATGTCCGGGGCCCGTCTGAAGTTTGCTAGAGAGCATTTGGATGATCCAGAAGAGGATTGGGAGAATGTCATATGGTCAGATGAAACCAAAATAGAACTGTTTGGTAGAAACACAACTCGTCGTGTTTGGAGGAGAGAGAATGCTGAGTTGCATCCAAAGAACACCATACCTACTGTGAAGCATGGGGGTGGCAACATCATGCTTTGGGGCTGTTTCTCCGCAAAGGGACCAGGACGACTGATCCATGTACAGGACAGAATGAATGGGGCCATGTATCGTGAGATTTTGAGTGCAAACCTCCTTCCATCAGCAAGGGCATTGAAGATGAAACGTGGCTGGGTCTTCCAACATGACAATGATCCCAAACATACCGCCCGGGCAACGAAGGAATGGCTTCGTAAGAAGCATTTCGAGGTCCTGGAGTGGCCTAGCCAGTCTCCAGATCTCAACCCCATAGAAAACCTTTGGAGGAAGTTGAAAGTCCGTGTTGCCCAGCGACAGCCCCAAAACATCACTGCTCTGGAGGAGATCTGCATGGAGGATGGGCCGACATACCAGCAACAGTGTGTGCCAACCTTGTGAGGACTTCCAGGAAACGTCTGACCTCTGTCATTGCCAACAAAGGATATATAACAAAGTATTGACATGAACTTTTCATATTCACCAAATACTTATTTTCCACCATAATTTGCAAATAAATTCTTTCCAGATCAGCCAATGTGATTGTCTGGATTTGTTTTCTCATTTTGTCTCTCATAGTTGAGGTCTCCCTATGATGCCAATTACAGGCCTCTCTCATCTTTGTAAGTGGGAGAACTTGTACAATTGGTGGTGACTGAATACTTTTTTGCCCCACTGTATATATATAAATCATTCTTATGTATTATGTTTTTATCTGTTGATCCGAAGAGTGGCGTTCAACTCCTGAAACGCGTTAGCACTTCACCCGAGGACCATTGTTGCCTATGACTGGCACTTTTGACTCCTTGTCTCTGTTTTTACGACCTTTTTGGCTGGTGAGTATGCATTTGTATTTTTACATTTTTTACTATCGCGGTCATGCACGAGGAGAGTGCGCCCTGCTTTGTTCTTTTCTGCCAGAAAGCATCTGCATCCAGGGCTCTTTTTTTAATATCGCACTAACCTCTTGAGAGCCTCTGATTTTGGGTCCCTCTATATTCTTGCACAGCCAGGCAACGTGCATTTTCCACTCTTGCATCCAAAGTCAGCAGACAGTCCATGAGCTTGGTTTTGTTGTTTTATTAGGAGTCAAACAACTTGGATAGGGTCTGGGGGGATAGGGGATGCCCGGTGGGACTGAGACAACTTGGAGGACAAGCTTCCAATGTACAAAAGGCAGAAACATTCGATCTTGGACTTTCTACTCCCTCTGAAGTGGCTCTTGTCTCTTCACGGATCAGCACACAGTCCTAAGAGCACTCAGTCCCCTTTACATGAACCCTCTTCAGACCCCAGATGAAAATCTCCTCATCCACCTGACTGTCATGAAGAGAATTGCAGGGCAGGGGATTCCGAGACACATAAGAATGCTGTGTCAGGGAGAACTAGTTGGGTCTTGCACCTGACTTCCCTCTCCCTTGTAAGCCCAGGGGGTGTAGAGGTCCTCACACCAGGGGCGGACTGACCATTCGGACACTCGGGCACTGCACTGCACAGTAGGGGGCCCCATGAGATGCCCCTGGTACCTTTCATAGGCTTTTTTTGGGAGTGGTTTAAATGTGGGTGAGGACACAGGGACCCCATGATCCCCTATTGTCCGGGGGCCCCATGAGTTTTCAGCCTGCCCCTGCCTCACACTGTCCTGTTCCTGTAGCTGTAGCTGTAAAGGTGAAGCTGCTTTCAGGCCTTACGGCTGGGCTGGCTTCTTCCCTGCTGACAGGCTGTCCTTTCCTGTAGACCGTAGAACAGTCCCTCTTTCCAGCTCCCAGCCTGTAGGTAGACCTCCTCCCCTGCTGCCCCCTCTCAGGTTCCACACCAGCAGCACTTCGTCACTCCGTATTCCACTCGACTCACCTGCTGGTCAGGCTCTCTCATATTTTTTGGGCTGATCTCCCATACTGGTAGGCTTTCTCCCTGGGATTCCCATAAATATGCAGATCAGGCTCTGCCCACTGGATTCTATAAACCTCTCCAAGTTTATAGAGCAGGGGGAGGTACCAGACGACTGACCTGTAGAGCCCTCCAGCCCTATCCTAGAGGAACCTTGCTGACTCACACCCAGGTTTCTAGCAAGCTTCTAACTATACACAAAAAAACTATCTACACTTCATTTCTTTACAGGTATTAGCATTACATTTGATAGATTTATTTCCGATTTACTGTATGTTAAAGTAGAGCTTTTCTTAGTGAATGTAAGCAATCAGCATACTATATCCTGCCTCCAGAGTGTTTAATAATAGGAGGTCATGGAGGAAGAGGAGGAAGGGAGGGGCGTGTCATTTACCGCGGTGTATACACCCACATGTGTGACTCTATAGTCACATGGGCTGAACAGATAGGAAAAAGGAGAAAATTAAGAGCTTAGAAGGCAACGGAAATGTGAGCATGCTCAGTAGAGTACACTAGCTGGTCTACACAATCTCAGTGGGGACACAGAGAAGATAGGAGGGTCAGTTGAAGGCAGGATCAACCAGGTATATCTCATTTTATACAAAATGAATGTTTTAGGGGCTTTGTGAGTGTTATATAGCATGTAATGAGGGTTTTTCATAGTCTGGGTCTAACGACACTGTAGCCTCCCTAGTCTGATTATGTCAGTATTTCTGTGCTCAAAGCGGTACATTTTTTTGCATGGAAATATGTATATTTTTTTATTGTAGGCCTGTAATTTTTAGGAATAACTCCCTGAAATCTGTCTGAGTCTAGTAAACATCCCGGGTAGGATAAAATTTGAAACACGAAATCATAAATTATAATTTAATGAATAATTATAAAAAATAATAATAATAAATGTAATTCAATAATATAATCAAACCAAAAACACTGAAATGTGAAATAGAGTGCCAAGTTCGCACATCGCTGAGCTCAGTCGCAGAATCGTTTTCAGTGTCTGATGAGGAATTTCCCCCACCAATCATTATCACTCAATTCTGCAAGTGGTTCTGATTTACTATCGCTGTTCTCTAGCCGGTCTAAAACCGCGTCTGACCTAAAGGGACGCTTTTTGGACGCCATGGACGTTTCTCAGTTTCCAGGCAGAAAGGGCGGTAAAAATGCAGGCAGGGCGCCGGACAAAGCACTCGGGACAAAATGTATGTGAAATGGTTTGATACAGGAATGTTATACTATGTGATTTTACTGTATTTAGTGAATGGCACTTTTTGTCATTTTCAAATTTCCCGCCAGTTCTGCCCCCCGTACGTCCCGACGTCGCAGGGAACGGAACCCGGAAGAAGGGGGGGGAAAGTGTCCGGACTGGAAGGGGGAGAAGTGTCCGGACTGGAAAGGGGTGAAAGTGTCCGGACTGGAAGGGGGTGAAAGTGTCCAGACCGGAAGGGGGTGAAAGTGTCCAGACCGGAAGGGGGTGAAAGTGTCCGGACTGGAAGGGGGTGAAAGTGTCTGGACTGGAAGGGGGTGAAAGTGTCCGGACTGGAAGGGGGTGAAAGTGTCCAGACTGGAAGGGGGTGAAAGTGTCCGGACTGGAAGGGGGTGAAAGTGTCTGGACTGAAAGGGGGGTGAAAGTGTCGGGACTGGAAGGGGGTGAAAGCGTCCGGACTGGAAGGGGGGGGAGTGTCCGGACTGGAAGGGGGGTGAAAGTGTGCGGACTGGAAGGGGGTGAAAGTGTCCTGACTGGAAGGGGGGGAAAGTGTCCGGACTGGAAGGGGGTGAAAATGTTCGGACTGGAAGGGGGGGGGGAAGTGTCCGGACTGGAAGGAGGTGAAAGTGTCCAGACTGGAAGGGGAGGAAAGTGTCCGGACTGGAAGGGGGGGGGGAAAGTGTCCGGACTGGAAGGGGGTGAAAGTGTCTGGACTGGAAGGGGGGGAAAGTGTCCAGACTGGAAGAGGGTGAAAGTGTCCGGACTGGAAGGGGGTGAAAGTGTCCGGACTGGAAGGGGGGGAAAGTGTCCAAACTGGAAGGGGGTGAAAGTGTCCGGACTGGAAGGGGGTGAAAGTGTCCGGACTGGAAGGGGGGTGAAAGTGTCCGGACTGGAAGGGGGGGGAAGTGTCCGGATTGGAAGGGGGTGAAAGTGTCCAGACCGGAAGGGGGTGAAAGTGTCCAGACTGGAAGGGGGGGAAAGTGTTCAGACTGGAAGGGGGGGAAAGTGTCCGGACTGGAATGGGGGGAAAGTGTCCGGACTGGAAGGGGGTGAAAGTGTCCGGACTGGAAGGGGGGTGAAAGTGTCCGGACTGGAAGGGGGGGGAAGTGTCCGGACTGGAAGGGGGTGAAAGTGTCCGGAATGGAAGGGGGGTGAAAGTGTCCGGATTGGAAGGGGGGGGGAAGTGTCCGGACTGGAAGGGGGTGAAAGTGTCCGGACTGGAAGGGGGGTGAAAGTGTCCGGATTGGAAGGGGGGGGAAGTGTCCGGACTGGAAGGGGGTGAAAGTGTCCAGAGTGGAAGGGGGTGAAAGTGTCCGGACTGGAAGGGGGGTGAAAGTGTGCAGACTGGAAGGGGGGGGGAAGTGTCCGGACTGGAAGGGGGTGAAAGTGTCCGGACTGAAAGGGGGGTGAAAGTGTCGGGACTGGAAGGGGGTGAAAGCGTCCGGACTGGAAGGGGGTGAAAGTGTCTGGACTGGAAGGGGGGAAAGTGTCCGGACTGGAAGGGGGTGAAAGTGTCTGGACTGGAAGGGGGGGAGTGTCCAGACTGGAAGGGGGTGAAAGTGTCTGGACTGAAAGGGGGGTGAAAGTGTCGGGACTGGAAGGGGGTGAAAGCGTCCGGACTGGAAGGGGGGGAGTGTCCGGACTGGAAGGGGGGTGAAAGTGTCCAGACTGGAAGGGGAGGAAAGTGTCCAGACTGGAAGGGGGTGAAAGTGTCCGGACTGGAAGGGGGTGAAAGTGTCTGGACTGGAAGGGGGGAAAGTGTCCGGACTGGAAGGGGGGGAAAGTGTCCGGACTGGAAGGGGGGGGAAAGTGTCCAGACTGGAAGGGGGTGAAAGTGTCCGGACTGGAAGAGGGGGAAAGTGTCCGGACTGGAAGGGGGGGAAAGTGTCCAGACTGGAAGAGCGTGAAAGTGTCCAGACTGGAAGGGGGGGAAAGTGTCCGGACTGGAAGGGGGGGAAAGTGTCCGGACTGGAAAGGGGGGGAAAGTGTCCAGATTGGAAGTGGTTAATGAATTGATGGTGTGTGTGGTCCTATTTTCCCCATCAAGCACTTGGGCATTAATTAATTTAATTGGCTAGAATAATCATTTATTCTGGCCTTTGAAATGAATAAACTCTCAAGCGCTAAATGCACCTAGAGTTTAGATGCGTTTAGCCACGTCAAGCGTTTTTTCTTCCAAAACACTGCTGGACGTACTGGCTATGGGTTTTTTTTCCTGCTGGTAAACGCTACTGTTACTAAAAGCTTCAAAAAGTCTATGTGTGCACGGACACATAGGATGACATCCTAGATTGTAAGCTCCAAGGAGCAGGGCCCTCAATCCCCTCATGTTTTGTATTGTATTGGTATTGTTCTGTCACATGTTCTGTCCCCCTTTGTAATGTACAGCGCTGAGCGAACTATTGGCGCTTTATAAATACTGTGTAATAATAATAATAAGATGGAGGGCCATTTGGAAGCAGTAAAAAAAACCCCCAAAAAACTAACGTCCCTATATGTGGCTGCAAAAACACCCCGTGTGCATGAGGCCTTGGATGGAAAGATCCACAACCTCCATTTGTTGGACTTTGGTAGAGGAGCTAAATTTAATGGAAGACTTGGTACTGACGAAACAAAACAAACTTTAGGTACAGTATTTACCAAAACATGGACCTTATGGAACATGTTCATTTTTTTGGAGGAGGAGAAGTCCCTTCTCAAGGGGAGTCACCCCATTGACTAAATATCGATTACCCCGAGCCCTGCTGCCAGACATAGTCATTCGACACACCATCCTATTCTCCTTTCCCTTAGGCCTCATGTACACTGCAGATGATAAACTCACGTTTAGGAGATGTTCAGCGTTTTTTGCAGCAGCCCCTGAACTCTCCCTAATGTTCTCCTATGTGTCCGTGTACACATCTTCATTTACAGGCATTTGAGTTTACAGTCGTTTTTTTGAATGCAGAAAACTTGCGTTTAGCAGTCGATTTTATTAGTGTTTCAAACGCTAAATGCGGCAAATTGCGTTTATAAGTGTTTGCGTTTGAAAACTCTTCCAGTTCCCGATGCTGTCCAGAGCCTTTTTTCATCATGAAAAATGCATGCAAAGCGTTTTCAAGGTACTCAAATGGACAAAACACTGAACACAGGATGTTCCCACCAAGCTCGTCACACATTGTAATGACCAATTCACACCTCAGACCTCTCCCACCCTTGAAAACAAAAGATATGTATGTTAATGACCAATCACACCTCAGACCTCTCCCACCCTTGAAAACAAAAGATATGTATGTTAATGACCAATCACACCTCAGACCTCTCCCACCCTTGAAAACAAAAGATATGTTAATGACCAATCACTGGAAACTGTCATATTTAAAATAAAGAAATTGAAAAAAGAATTAGATGTATTTTTCCATGACTTAAAACCATAAATAAATAAATAAATACTGTGATGGGAGTCACTTTGGGTGGGGGGCCCATGGAACACAGCTCACTTTGGAGAGGTGGGGAGACCCCTGTCTCAGCTCCCCATATCCCTCTTATGTGTAAGTCACTCTGTGCCTGTTAGGGGTACAGGGTGATCTGTCCTAATATTGGGGTGGGGGGTTGTTGATTGTTTAATGTCATGTGGTTGCATCCCATTGTCCTATTGTGTGCCTTGCTTAAGAGCAAACTATTATGGGATGTATGTGTTTATGTGTATTAGCTCAGTGTGGGTGTCTCCAGCAGCCCTCCATCCTGATGGGACTGTCTGCTGGTGTGAAGTTTGAATACCTGTGTGTCTCTTGTTACTAAATGTAGATTGCCCCGCCCTGTGTCATTATGCAGGGAGGGGGGATTGTTCCCCTGAGTGTATATATCTTGTATCTGTGTTAAAATAAACTAGTCTACTCTGGTTTACTTCAAGGCTGGTGTCGTCTAGTCTTGTATGGTCGGCTGTGGTGTCTGTGGTCGGTGTTCGGACGGGGAAGCGGTATTCTAACGGAAGTACCCAGCGCAGACTGGGGACGGTTCCGTTACAAATACATTCTTCTGCTCCTGACATTTATGGCCGTAGTGTTCAAGTGTATATTATTTGTTGTTTATATCTGTGGTATGGCCAATAAACAATAGTTTTTCATGGTGCACCATTGCAACCTTTCAGCCGCCAGCACCTTTATAACCAGTGATATCATTGGTTAATAAGGAGGACGTTGGTCATCTGCACAGCATCCTTGTTTGCCCCTCCCCTGCCCCTCCCCGTCAGCACTGGGGTCACATTATCTGAGCGAGGAAGAGAAACATCGGGATACTAGTCAGTACCAGTGTGCAAAGGTGTATTTTCTTCGGAAGAATAAATCACCTCTAATGTTGGGTGTCCTATGCATGTAAATGTTGCTGTGTTGTGTGTGCCTCAAGATTGTGCAGAACTTTAAAGGGTGACTTGACTGGAAAAAGATTGGGAAAGACTGCAGTAAACCTTCAAAATCCAAAGTGACTGGCCCATCATTCTAACAGGACTGGCCCATCATTCTAACAGAACTGGCCCATCATTCTAACAGAACTGGCCCATAATTCTAACATGACTGGACTATCATTGTAACAGGACTGGCCCGTCATTCTAACATAACTGGCCCATAATTCCAACATGACTGGTTCATCATTCTAACAGGACTGGCCCATCATTCTAACAGGACTGGCCCATCATTCTAACAGAACTGGCCCATCATTCTAACAGGACTGGCCCATCATTCTAACAGGACTGGCCCATCATTCTAACAGAACTGGCCCATCATTCTAACAGGACTGGCCCATCATTCTAACAGGACTGGCTCATCATTCTAACAGGACTGGCCCATCATTCTAACAGAACTGGCCCATCATTCTAACAGGACTGGCTCATCATTCTAACAGAACTGGCCCATCATTCTAACAGAACTGGCCCATCATTCTAACAGAACTGGCCCATCATTCTAACTAAACTAGCCCATCACTCTAACAAGACTGGCCCATCATTCTAACAGGACTGGCCCATCATTCTAACAGAACTGGCCCATCATTCTAACATAACTAGCCCATCATTCTAACAAGACTGGCCCATCATTCTAACGGGACTGGTCCATCATTCTAACAAGACTGGCCCATCATTCTAACAGAACTGTCCCATCATTCTAACGGGACTGGTCCATCATTCTAACGGGACTGGTCCATCATTCTAACAGGACTGGTCCATCATTCTAACGGGACTGGTCCATCATTCTAACGGGACTGGTCCATCATTCTAACAGAACTGTCCCATCATTCTAACGGGACTGGTCCATCATTCTAACGGGACTGGTCCATCATTCTAACAGGACTGGTCCATTATTCTAACAGAACTGGTCCATCATTCTAACAGAACTAGCCCATCATTCTAACAGAACTGGCCCATCATTCTAACAGAACTGGTCCATCATTCTAACAGAATTGGCCCATCATTCTAACAGGACTGGTCCATCATTCTAACAGAATTGGCCCATCATTCTAACAGGACTGGCCTTTCATTCTAACAGGACTGGTCCCTCATTCAAAATCAGAACTTTACCCTGAGAAGAATGTTCCTGGGACATTTATCACCAAGGACATTCATAATGTAGGTATTGGGTAGCTGAGGAGTCATAATCCTTTAAATGTGTCTGCTCGCCTCACAATGCTAACGTAGAATAGTGGGTAGCATGGCTAGACCTAGGGGGGTGCTGATGTGAGCTGTGCCCCTCCAGAGTTCAGTTGTTCCCACAATTGTTGTGCCTGGCTGATGAGCCCCCTCTCCCCATCCCCGCACTCAGGGCCGGGACAACGGAGGGCAGCATGGTACAGTGAAGTTGAAAGGACAAATGACAGAGAGCGGGGAGGAGGTGCAGGCTGTGCTCTCCCATCCTGTTATAAGAGCGCTGCTCTATACAGCAGATGAGAAGGGATTGCTCTTACATTGGGCTGTACACCGACTGTACCCCCCCCCCCCACCCATGTGTGCTGCTGCTGGGAGATAGTTTACAGGTAATGAAAGAGTGTATGAACGATCTGATGTAAGAGCGACCCCTTCTCATCTGCTGTATTGAGGAGCGCTCTTATAACAGGATGGGAGAGCACAGCCTGCACCTCCTTCCAGCTCCTGTGGGAGTGGACCTTAGGGAGGGAATTGTATACAGTGGTGGGGGGGTATGCTAGGATTTTTGTTGGGAAAGGGGACTGGGCTATGAGGGGGATTTGAGGTTGGATTGGGCTAGGAGTGGGGGATTTGTGCTAGAAGGAGAGATTGGAGGGGTTTGTGCTAGGAGCGGGAGATGGGGGGGTTATGGTAGGAGGGGTGATTTGTGGGAGAGGACTTGTGCTGGGAGGATGATTTGAGAGTGAGGGTTTTTGCTGGGAGGGGGGATTGGCATAGGAGGGGGATTGGGGGGGTTGAGCTAAAAAAAAATGGGTGGGGGGCTTGGGCTTAGAGGGGGGATTTGAGCTAGGAGGGGGGGTTTATGCTAGGAGGGGGGATTTGGGGGAAAGGATTTGTGTTGGGAGAGGGGATTGGGCTAAGAGGGGTATTTGAAGTAGGAGGGGGGGAGGGTTTGTGCTAGAAGGTGGGATTGGAGGGGTTTGTACTAGGAGCAGGGACTGGGGGGGGAGGATTTGTACTAGGAGCATGGGTTTGTGCTAGAAGGAGGGATGGGGGGGATATATGGCAGGAGGGGGGATTTGTGGGAGAGGATTTGTGCTGGGAGGAGGATTTGGGGTTGAGGATTTTTGCTGGGGGGGGGGGGTGAGGGGGGATCGGCATAGGAGGGGGATTGGGGGGGTTAAGCATGGAAAGGGTGGGGGGCTTGGACTTAGAGGGGAGATGTGAGCTAGAAGGGGGGACTTATGCCAGGAAGGGGGATTCGTGGAAGAGAATTTGTGCCAGGATGGGAAATTGGAGTGGAAAGAAGATGCGTGCAAGATGGGGGGGGGGGCTGCTGCCCCCAGTAGACTGCTTTGATAACCATCTGTACACTGCCCTAAAAACTGCTTCCCCTATCCTACGCCCTGCTGACCCTATCCTCTGCCCTGCTGACCCTATCCTCTGCCCTGCTGGCCCTATCCTCTGCCCTGCTGACCCTATCCTCTGCCCTGCTGACCCTATCCTCTGCCCTGCTGACCCTATCCTCTGCCCTGCTGGCCCTATCCTCTGCCCTGCTGGCCCTATCCTCTGCCCTGCTGAGCCTATCCTCTGCCCTGCTGACCCTATCCTCTGCCCTGCTGGCCCTATCCTCTGCCCTGCTGAGCCTATCCTCTGCCCTGCTGACCCTATCCTCTGCCCTGCTGACCCTATCCTCTGCCCTGCTGACCCTATCCTCTGCCCTGCTGGCCCTATCCTCTGCCCTGCTGACCCTATCCTCTGCCCTGCTGAGCCTATCCTCTGCCCTGCTGACCCTATCCTCTGCCCTGCTGGCCCTATCCTCTGCCCTGCTGACCCTATCCTCTGCCCTGCTGACCCTATCCTCTGCCCTGCTGACCCTATCCTCTGCCCACCTGACATTTTTTTTGCACTCCCACAGTAGACAGGCTGGATCCAGCCCTGGGGGGGTGGACTGTTCATTCTTCTCTGCCCTGTGACTTAATGTGAATCCAGCATGGCGGGTTGGAGCACATATACAGTAGCGTGTTACAGCCATTCACACCCTATGATCCAATGATTGGAGACCTTGAGGCCCAAAGACTTTTTCTAGTTCTGTTCATTATCTTCCGTCCTCATTAGCCTAATAGACCTTCAGACTGACACCGTACACTGCGTGACACCATGACAACTGCCGTGTTATCATCCATGACAACTGCCGTGTTATCATCCATGACAACTGCCGTGTTATCATCCATGACAACTGCCGTGTTATCATCCATGAGCCGCTGAGCAAAGTTCAGCAGAAATTGTGACATCTTCCCTGAACACACGGGGGGGGGGGGGGGGGGGAGGGTTCCGCGAGGAATAATTTGATTGTTTCTGGAGATGAACGAGAAGAGAAATAAATTAGTGATAACTGTAGAGAATTTCAGCTGCGGAAATGTTCTGCGGGTGGGAAATGTTCTGCGGGTGGGAAATGTTCTGCGGGTGGGAAATGTTCTGCGGGGGGACGGTGAGACGTTCCTTCTGTCCATGGTGCTGAAACAAGACTACAGTCTATGGTACATCTATAGCAGTGATCTCCAGACTGCGGCCCTTTGCTTGCTTTCATCTGGCCCTTGGGGCACTATTTCATCCACGGTCCGGTTCAGGTGAGGATTACAGGCTATTGACAGTGTGGTCAGATTTCAGGTGCGAATTACAAGCTGTTGACAATGCAGTCAGGTGCGGTCCAGTTCAGATGCAGATTACAGGCTATTGACAGTGCGGTCAGGTGTGGTCTGGTTCAGGTGTGGATTACAGGCTATAGACGGTGCGGTCAGGTTCAGGTGCGGATTGCAGGCTATAGACGGTGCGGTCAGGTTCAGGTGCGGATTGCAGGCTATAGACGGTGCGGTCAGGTTCAGGTGTGGATTGCAGGCTATAGACGGTGCGGTCAGGTTCAGGTGCGGATTGCAGGCTATAGACGGTGCGGTCAGGTTCAGGTGCGGATTGCAGGCTATAGACGGTGCGGTCAGGTTCAGGTGTGGATTGCAGGCTATAGACGGTGCGGTCAGGTGCAGTCTGGTTCAGGTGCGGATTACAGGCCATTGACGGTGTGGTCAGGTGCGGTCAGGTTCAGGTGAGGATTACAGGCAATAGATGGTGCGGTCAGGTTCGGTCAGGTTCAGGTGCGGATTACAGGCAATAGATGATGCGGTCAGGTGCGGTCAGGTTCAGGTGCGGATTACAGGCTATAGATGGTGCAGTCAGGTGTGGTCTGGTTCAGGTGTGGATTACAGGCTATACACGGTGCGGTCAGGTTCACAGGCCATTGACGGTGCAGTCAGGTTCAGGTGCGGATTGCAGGCTATAGACGGTGCGGTCAGGTTCAGGTGTGGATTGCAGGCTATAGACGGTGCAGTCAGGTTCAGGTGCGGATTGCAGGCTATAGACGGTGCAGTCAGGTTCAGGTGCGGATTACAGGCCATTGACGGTGTGGTCAGGTGCGGTCAGGTTCAGGTGAGGATTACAGGCAATAGATGGTGCGGTCAGGTGCGGTCAGGTTCAGGTGAGGATTACAGGCAATAGATGGTGCGGTCAGGTGCGGTCAGGTTCAGGTGAGGATTACAGGCAATAGATGGTGCGGTCAGGTGCGGTCAGGTTCAGGTGCGGTTTACAGGCTATAGATGGTGCGGTCAGGTGCGGTCTGGTTCAGGTGCATCATCATTTGTGAACAAAATAACCATCTGTCCTGAACAATTGCTGTGTCAATGATCTGTGGATCCCGAGCTTCACTCCGCAGTGCACATGTGGGAATCCGCTCTAAAGATGGCTGCAGTTCATCCTCACTGTTGATCCCGCCATAACTCCCCTCTGCATATCATTTACTGTTAGAGGGTGACAACGCTAGGCTGCCTCTTGGGAAATGTCAGTGTTGTCACCCGTAAGTCAGCTGTTTCTGCCAGGACTACACCATGACAGGCTGTTACCGGAGAGAAGGTTGTCTCCTTTGAATGACCAGCTATTGGAATGTCCATCAGCAGCCGCCAAGGCACTCATCCTCACCCACTTTTGTTCTGCACTGGATCTGTGCGTGGCGTTCCGGGCCCCCAGGAGCCTCGGCTGGGTACAGCCAATAACGTGTACCCAATTTGATAAGGCACAAGGAATCATGGGAGTGGTAGAAAAATCCACGGCCTGCACCTCACACTGGGATGGTTTACAAGCCTTATGCAGGCCATAGACGGGACGAAAATCTGCCGATTTTTTTTACTGTTGGTGGTAACGTCGGCCAAGTGAACGACCAATTTTTCGTTTTTTTGTTAAAAAAATGGCCGTTTTTCTCCCGGTCTATGGCCTGCATTAGTCTATGTGGCGCTACCCTCTTCAGAGCCGCTGCTTTTGGGTCCCCCTTATTTCCTGCACAGCCAGGCAAGGCATATTCTCCACTTGTATCCAGACACAAGAAACAGTCCGTGGCCTTGGATATTTTAGTTTTATTAGGGAATTCTCAATACCCAACCTATCCAAAACTGAGCTCATAATATTACCTCCCCCACTTGCCTCTTCCCCTGATTTCTCAGTAAGATCAACAGCACCGCTATCAACCCATCCCCCGCATGTCAGGGTGCGAGGGGGAACCCTGGATTCTGGACTGTCCTTTCAGGTCCACATACAATCCCTGTCCAAATCATGGCACCTCAGCCTCTGCAACATCTCCAGAATACGCCCCTTTCCTGACCAATGAGACCACAAAGATCCTAATTCACTCCCTGGTTATCGCTCCCCTCGACTACTGCAACTCCCTCCTCATTGGATGACCTTTACATAGGCCACACCCCCTTCAGTCCATCATGAATACTGCTGCCAGACTCATCCACCTTACCAACTGTTCAGTGTCCTCCACCCTCTCTGCCAATCCCTCCACTGGCCTCCACTCAGTGTCCTCCAACCCTCTCTGCCAATCCCTCCACAGACCTCCACTCAGTGTCCTCCAACCCTCTCTGCCAATCCCTCCACTGGCCTCCACTCAGTGTCCTCCAACCCTCTCTGCCAATCCCTCCACAGACCTCCACTCAGTGTCCTCCACCCCTCTCTGCCGATCCCTCCACAGACCTCCACTCAGTGTCCTCCACCCCTCTCTGCCAATCCCTCCACTGGCCTCCACTCAGTGTCCTCCACCCCTCTCTGCCGATCCCTCCACTGGCCTCCACTCAGTGTCCTCCTCCCCTCTCTGCAGATCCCTCCACTGGCTTCCACTCAGTGTCCTCCACCCCTCTCTGCCGATCCCTCCACTGGCTTCCACTCAGTGTCCTCCACCCCTCTCTGTCGATCCCTCCACTGGCCTCCACTCAGTGTCCTCCACCCTCTCTGCCGATCCCTCCACTGACCTCCACTCAGTGTCCTCCACCCCTCTCTGCCGATCCCTCCACTGGCCTCCACTCAGTGTCCTCCACCCCTCTCTGCCAATCCCTCCACTGGCCTCCATTCAGTGTCCTCCACCCCCCTCTGCCGATCCCTCCACTGACCTCCACTCAGTGTCCTCCAACCCTCTTTGCCAATCCCTCCACTGGCCTCCACTCAGTGTCCTCCACCCCTCTCTGCCAATCCTTCCACTGGCCTCCACTCAGTGTCCTCCACCCCTCTCTGCCAATCCCTCCACTGACCTCCACTCAGTGCCCTCCACCCCTCTCTGCCAATTCCTCCACTGACCTCCACTCAGGGTCCTCCACCCCTCTCTGCCAATCCCTCCACTGACCTCCACTCAGTGCCTTCCACCCCTCTCTGCCAATCCCTCCACTGGCTTCCACTCGTCCAACGAATAAAATTCAAAATACTAACAACAACTTACAAAGCCATCCACAACTCTGCCCCCGGCTACATCACCAACCTGGTCTCAAAATATCAACCAAACCGTTCTCTTCGATCCTCCCAAGACCTTCTGCTCTCTAGTTCCCGTGTCACCACCTCCCATGTTCGCCTCCAGGACTTCTCCCGAGCTTCTCCCATCCTATGGAACTCCCTACCCCAATCTGTCTGGCTGTCTCCTGATCTATCCACCTTTAGACGATCCCTGAAAACCTTTCTCTTTACAGAAGCCTATCCTGCTTCTACCTAGCAAACCACCCCTCCCCCCACAGCGATTACCTTTTGTATCACTCAACCCTTCCTCCTAGATTGTAAGCTCCCAGGATCAGGGCCCTCTGTTTCCTACCAAAATGTATTGTAACTGTCATGTCCGCCTTCATTTTGTACAGCGCTGCGCATATTGTTGGTGCCATATAAATCCTGTATAATAATAATAATTATGATTCACCTTGGATGGGGTAAAGGGGTTATGGGGCGATAATTGCAGAATAGCAACTGAGGACAATTTCCTTCCCTAGACGGCTACAAACACGGCCAGAATTTGTGTTCCAGCCGGAACCAGGACAGTCTTTAACAAAGTGGCAGCTTAAGAGTCCCCTTAAGTGAATTTTTCAGCAAAGTCCTACTTGTAGGAGCTCTGAGTCCCCAAAGTGAACAAATATCTGATTCCCGGACAAGGGATTGGGTGAGCTGTAAACTGTCTCCTGAAGACTCTCCAAGAACTTGGATCCAGCAGACTTCTCCCTTCCAGGCCCTGGGGTTGTGGAGGTCCTCACACTGTCCTTGTCCTGCAGCTGTGGACAGAACTGCTATCAGGCCTTCTAGCTGGGCTGGTTCCTCTCCAAGCTATGCAGGCTGTCCTTCCCCAGTGGAGCTCCTTCCTTCAGCTTACAGTCTCCAGCCTGGAGGCAGAACCCCCCTTCTCTGGGGCCCCCTCCCAGGCTACACAGCAGCACCTCTCAGTACTCCATCTGCAACCCGACTCCCCTGCCAACCGGGCTCTGTCATAATCATGGGCTGGTCTGACACATGGCCAGGCCCTCTGCCTGGGACTGGTCAGACTCCCATAAATATGCAGATCAGCCACTCCTTACCTCCGTCTACCGGCTTCTTGAAGCCTCTCCAAGTTTCTAAAGCGGCGATACCAGAGGACTGACCTGTAGAGCCCTCCAGCCCTGCCAAGAAGTAACCTTCTCTATAAACCTAGGCACACAAGTGGAAGTGGAAAGAATAGTGTCCCATCATTGGTGTCAACATGAGAATTAGTGATATTGGTGTCAGTGGGAGGAATAGTGCCCCATCATTGGTGTCAGTGGGAGGAATAGTGCCCCATCATTGGTGTCAGTGGGAGGAATAGTGCCCCATCATTGGTGTCAGTGGGAGGAATAGTACCCCATCATTGGTGTCAGGGGGAGGAATAGTGCCACATCATTGGTGTCAGTGGGAGTAATAGTGCCCCATCATTGGTGTCAGTGGGAGGAATAGTGCCCCATCATTGGTGTCAGTGGGAGTAATAGTGCCCACCATTGATGTCAGTGGGAGGAATAGTGTCCCATCATTGGTGTCAGTGGGAGTAATAGTGCCCACCATTGATGTCAGTGGGAGGAATAGTGTCCCATCATTGGTGTCAGTGGTAGTAATTATTATTATTATACAGGATTTATATAGCGCCAACAGTTTGCTCAGCGCTTTACAATATAGTAATAGTGCCCACCATTGATGTCAGTGTCAGGAATAGTGCCCTATCATTGGTGTCAGTGGGAGGAATAGTGCCCCATCATTGGTGTCAGTGGGAGGAATAGTGCCCCATCATTGGTGTCAGTGGGAGGAATAGTGTCCCATCATTGGTATCAGTGGAAGGAATAGTGCCCCATCATTAATGTCAGTGGGAGGAATAGTGCCCCATCATTGGTGTCAGTGGGAGGAATAGTGCCCCATCATTGGTGTCAGTGGGAGGAATAGTGTCCCATCATTGGTGTCAGTGGGAGGAATCTCAATTGTGGCAAAGCCAGAAAGCCCAATAAATCTGCCTTCATTCTGAGTCTAAACAGATGTGAATGAAAAGGATGTAAAATGCATACAACACCGGCAGACACTTTTACCTTCACATATCTCCGTGGTCACTAAATAAATGGCTGGAAATATTTGTTCAGCTCCCTCTTGCCTTATCGTTGCCAAAGAGTTTACATTTACTTGTTTTATTTTATCTTTTACATTTCTTCAGAGTCTTCCTGGTTTCTGGCCTAGGCCAAACATCTCAGAAGTCTTCATGGGAGGAGGAGCTTTCTCAGCTAAGCACACCCTCCTGCCTGCCTGAGCTAAGGGCAGATGGATTCCAGGAAGTAAATGCTACATGACTCGTTCTCTCTTACTCAAGATGGCTAGAAATGCTGGGGGGAGGGGGGGGGTTCAAAGTGATTTCTCAACAAAATACAACATGGAGACACGGATGGATGGGAGGAGTTTGCTTTGAACATTAAAACGAATGAAACTGCGTTTTCCATCATTTCCAATTATCGCGCTCAGACACCTTTACGCTTTTTTACTTGTTTTGTTCCGCTCACTAGAAACCTTCACCGCTCGGCCTCCACGCCTCGATGAACGACAGCGATTATAGAAAGGTTGCTGGAAACAGAAGCGCGGCACGAGAACGATTTCTCCCCCATGTGATCGGCAACATGATCCGCCTGCGGAGCGACAGGAGACGGTACAGCATGGCGGCCAACGCGCCAATTTAGGATCAGCGGTGACTCCGCTCGGCGTTCTCTACCCGGCCGGTGTGGAGTGTTAATGGAATCTCCTGTAAAGTGACATTGAGTGTTTGTCTCGGTAATCCCGTCTCTGTAATGACTGCGTGGAAGGATTCGATGCCGCGGACGCGCTGAGCGATTAAATATCCGGAGAGGAAATCGTTACCACTTTGTGTTCGTTAACAAGAGATCAACCCAGCAACGTCCAATAGAGGCCTGACACCTTCTGACACCTTCTGACACCTTCTGACACCTTTGGACTCATCCCTTCTCATTTCTGATTTGTGACTTTCCTCCAGAACTGCCACATGTGAAGGATGAAAATGTGCCGGAACTGAGCGATCGTTTCCACCCATCCACCATGATATAGAAATTACAGGGACAGAAATGGTTCCCGTGAGTGCAGCGATCGCTGCTTAACCCCTCGCCCTCCTGAGGATTCCCCCCCTCCCTCACCCTCCTGGGGATTTCCCCCCCCCACTACGCCCTCCTGAGGATTCCCCCCCTCGCCCTCCTGAGGATTTCCCCCCCCACCTCACTCTCCTGAGGATTCCCCCCCCTCACCCTCCGGAGGATTCCCCCCCCCCCCCTCGCCCTCCAGAGGTTTTTCCCCCAACTTGCCCTCCTGTGGATTGCCCCCGCCTCACCCTCCTGAGGATTTCCCCCCCCCCACCTCACCCTCCTGAGGATTCCCCCCCTCGCCCTCCTAAGGATTTCCCTCCCCCCACCTCACTCTCCTGAGGATTCCCCCCCTCGCCCTCCTGAGGATTCCCCCCCCCTCGCCCTCCGGAGGATTTCCCCCCCCACCTCGCCCTCCTGTGGATTCCCCCCCTCACCCTCTTGAGGATTCCCCCCCCCCACCTCGCCCTCCTGAGGATTCCCCCCCCCTCGCCCTCCTGAGGATTTCCGCCCCCTCTCACTCTCCTGAGGATTTCCCCCCCCTCGCCCTCCTGTGGATTCCCCCTGCCCTCACCCTCCTGAGGATTTCCCCACACCCACCTCGCCCTCCTGAGGATTCCCCCCCCTCGCCCTCCTGAAGATTTCCCTTCCCCCACCTTACTCTCCTGAGGATTCCCCCCCCCCCTCGCCCTCCTGAGGATTTCCCCCCCCCCTCGCCCTCCGGAGAATTTCCCCCCCTCCACCTCGCCCTCCTGTGAATTCCCCCCCTCACCCTCCTGAGGATTTCCCCCCCACCTCGCCCTCCTGAGGATTCCCCCCCTCGCCCTCCTGAGGATTCCCCCCCCACCTCACTCTCCTGAGGATTCCCCCCCTCGCCCTCCTGAGGATTTCCCCCCCCTCGCCCTCCAGAGGATCCCCCCCCACCTCGCCCTCCTGTGGATCCCCCCCCTCTCACCCTCCTGAGGATTTCCCCACCCACCTCGCCCTCCTGAGGATTCCCCCCCCTCACCCTCCGGAGGTTTCCCCCCCACCTCGCCCTCCTGAGGATTCCCCCCCTCGCCCTCCTGAGGATTTCCCCTCCCTCGCCCTCCTGAGGATTTCACACCCCCCTCTTCCTGACCAGGCCATTTTTTGTAATACAGCGCTGCGTTACTTTAAGTCCTCCTGCACACGGGACGTATTTACAGCGGCTGTTTTTGGTTTTTGACGTTTTTTTTCTACAGCGAGTAAACCCCCCCAGCAGGTTATCCTATGTGTCCATACACACATAGACTGGAATCAACGTTTTTTGCCAGAAAAAAAAAATCCAGGACTGGGGGGCTTCTAGAGGAGTTCTTTAGCTGTAAAAAAACGCTTTAATGCTGAAAAACGTGGCAAAACTGTTTTTGGACTTTATTTAACCAAAAAAAATTCGTTTTTTTTTTTTTAATTCGTTTTTTTTTTTAATTTGTTTTTTGTAAAAAAAAATAGTTTAAAAAAAAAAAATTTTTTTGTAAAAAAAAAATGCCACAACGCTAATGCAAAAATGCTAAAAAAGACTGAAAAACTCACGTTGCTAACGTGACAGATACGTTGCCAGCGTTATCAAAACATCCCCCCAGAGTGCATGAGGGCGAACTGACAATTGCGTGGTAATATTTTTGACTTTTTGCTATAAAACACGTCCAGTAAAAAAAATCTTAAATTCAAATTTTGCCATAAATTTAGTCCAAAATGTCTCCTGCTCCGTGTCTTCGCTATAAAAAAAATCCCAGCCTACAATAAAAAAACGACATATTTCCATGCAAAATAATGGTACCGCTTTCAGCACCAAAAATCTGAAATAATCATACCGCTAGGGAGGTTAAACAAAAAAAAGACTGACAATTTTGAAAAAAAAAAAAACATTAAAAAAACAATGTTTTTGACTTTTTGCTATAAAACATGTACAATAAAAGACAATAACAAAAACAAATGTTGTCATAAATTTAGGCCAAAATGTATTTGCTGAAAAAAATCCCGATACGTGTAAATTAATTGGTTTACATGAACGTTATAGCGTCTACAAATGGCGGTATAGATACTGGAATTTTTTTTTTAAACTAGTAATGGCGGCGATCAGCGACTTATAACGGGACTATGGCGGGCATTCTGACACTGGGGGGAGGGGGGACTGACTTGGTGTCACTGACACTGTACTAATGGCACTGGGCAGGAAGGGGTTAACATCTGGGACGCTCAAAGGGTTAACTGTGTGCTGTGTGTCTTAGTTGGCAGACATGCTGTGCAGAGAGATACACAGCAGCATGTCCTTGCTGGCAGCAGCGAGACCTGTGTTGTTTCCATGCAGACCTCTCCCCCATCAGTGTTCCTCGGCGATCACCGGGTGCCGGCGGGGAATCTCTGGTTGGAACCTGGTGATCGACAGCTGAAGCCACCAATGGCAGTACAGTCAGGGTGGCGCACGAACGCCCCCCTGCCTGGAAAATGCAGAATTACATGTACATGAGTAATTTTGCACAGCCCTGCAGCAGTAGTTCTCCTATAGGGCGGTAGGGAAGCAGTTAATGGGCTTTAGTGCCGGTCATACTTGCGCAATTTCAGGTGCGATTTGCGAATTGAAATCGCATCTAATGAATGTGAATGTCAGTGTCTTAACGCGCGATTTCCTGCGGCACAATTTCTAAAGTAGTCCTTGCATTACTTTTTCTGAAGTTTTGTTGCGATTTCACAGACATAGAATATCATGGAAATCGCACTGAAAATTGCACGAAATTGTTGAAAATCTTCACAGGTCGCCATAAGGTGAAACCTCGCTGAAATCGCTGAAATCGCACGTTTGATTTTAAATCGCAGCAGTGTGACCGATGACTTACCAAATTTCAGCTTTCCTAAGTGCACAAAACAACAATACAATTTCTCTAAACGGCACAAAATGTGTTTGTGCGACACATCCACTTGTAACAACAATAAAAAAAAGTAAAAAAAAAAAATTTAAAAAATATGTAAAAAAAAAAAAATGTTACGTAGGAGAACAGAGAGTCTCTGCATGAAGAATGAAGGATTCAGTGAGCCGTTCGCTGCCCTCGGCACATAGCAGCGGGAGTCAGGATAACCCGGGGCGTCTCTGCAACTCTGGAGAAGAGACCGATCGTTGTATATTCCCTTTCATCCAAAAAATATAACTTTCCAGTTGTAGTTCTCTTCCACCAAATCGTCCAAAAGTTCATCTCAGTACATTAACCACTTCCAGTCCGGACACTTTCCCCCCCCTTCCAGTCCGGACACTTTCACCCCCTTCCAGTCCAGACACTTTCCCCCCTTCCAGTCCGGACACTTTCCCCTCTTTCCAGTCCGGACACTTTCCCCCCTTCCAGTCCAGACACTTTCACCCCCTTCCAGTCCGGACGCTTTCACCCCGTTCCAGTCCGGACACTTTCAGCCCCTTCTAGTCTGGACACTTTCCCCCCCTTCCAGTCCGGACACTTTCTGCCCCTTCCAGTCCGGACACTTCCCCCCCTTTCCAGTCCGGACACTTTCCCCCCCTTCCAGTCCGGACACTTTCCGCCCCTTCCAGTCCGGACACTTCCCCCCCTTCCAGTCCGGACACTTTCACCCCGTTCCAGTCCGGACGCTTTCACCCCCTTCTAGTTCGGACGCTTTCCCCACCTTCCAGTCTGGACACTTTCCCCCCCTTCCAGTCCGGACACTTTCCGCCCCTTCCAGTCCGGACACTTCCCCCTCCTTCCAGTCCGGACACTTTCACCCCCCTTCCAGTCCGGACACTTTCACCCCCTTCCAGTCCAGACACTTTCACCCCCTTCCAGTCCGGACGCTTTCACCCCGTTCCAGTCCGGACACTTTCAGCCCCTTCTAGTCTGGACACTTTCCCCCCCTTCCAGTCCAGACGCTTTCCCCCCCTTCCAGTCCGGACACTTTCCCCCCCTTCCAGTCCGGACACTTTCCGCCCCTTCCAGTCCGGACACTTCCCCCCCTTTCCAGTCCGGACACTTTCCCCCCCTTCCAGTCCGGACACTTTCCGCCCCTTCCAGTCCGGACACTTCCCCCCCTTCCAGTCCGGACACTTTCACCCCGTTCCAGTCCGGACGCTTTCACCCCCTTCTAGTTCGGACGCTTTCCCCACCTTCCAGTCTGGACACTTTCCCCCCCTTCCAGTCCGGACACTTTCCGCCCCTTCCAGTCCGGACACTTCCCCCTCCTTCCAGTCCGGACACTTCCCCCCCTTCCAGTCCGGACACTTTCCCCCCCTTCCAGTTCGGACGCTTTCCCCCCCTTCCAGTCCGGATACTTTCCCCCCCTTCCAGTCCGGACACTCCCCCCCCCCCTTCCAGTCCGGACACTTTCCCCCCCTTCCAGTCCGGACACTTTCCGCCCCTTCCAGTCCGGACACTTCCCCCCCTTCCAGTCCGGACACTTTCACCCCGTTCCAGTCCGGACGCTTTCACCCCCTTCTAGTTCGGACGCTTTCCCCACCTTCCAGTCTGGACACTTTCACCCCCTTCCAGTCCGGACACTTTCCCCCCCTTCCAGTCCGGACACTTCCCCCCCCTTCCAGTCCGGACACTTCCCCCCCTTCCAGTCCGGACACTTTCCCCCCCTTCCCTTCCAGTTCGGACGCTTTCCCCCCCTTCCAGTCCGGACGCTTTCCCCCCCTTCCAGTCCGGATACTTTCCCCCCCTTCCAGTCCGGACACTCCCCCCCCCCTTCCAGTCCGGACACTTTCCCCCCTTCCAGTCCAGGCACTTTCCCCCCTTCCAGTCCGGACACTTTCCCCCCCTTCCAGTCCAGACAAAAAAAATGTTTTTCTTATAAAATTTTGCAAATAAATAATCTTTTTTCATAAATCTTGGCCAAAATTGATTCCATTATCTTATTAGTAGAAAAAAAAATAACCCAAATTAGTTTATAACCAAAAATTATAATTAAAAAAAAAATGTTTACATTTTGATTTTTTTTTTTATATTATTATTTATGCTTTTTTTTTTCTTTTTACATACTGTCACCCTAGCAGTACAGGGTCACCATGGTGACCCTGTACTACTTGGGGGGGGTGATGAAGATTTTTTTTTTAACACTGATTGCTTTTACTCCCATAAAGGCTGTAAGAGGAATTATTTCTCCTTCTCTCTGGCTGCATTCCTGCAGCCATTGAGAAATACTATGTGAGCTGTGATTGGTCACAGCTTGTCACATGGTACAAGGATGTTGTGAATGGCCCTGTACCATGTGACCTCTGTGATCATTCACAGATTTCACACGTAGTAAGCAATGATGTCAGAAGTGACATCTTGCTTACACCTATTCATGTGATCACTGAATGGCCAATCAGTGATCACATAATCGGAACCTCGCACATAGGTCTCGTAGAGTGATCGGTGTTCCGCTGTGTCCTCCGGATCGCGGTGCCGCGCGCTCCCAGGGATAGCGCACAATCCAAAATGGCGGGTGCCGTTTATGAACAGCATCCCGCCCCTGCACTGCCACTGTCCAGCTGTTTATATACAGCGGCCGGACAGGAAGTGGTTAAAGCAGTAGTAAACTAAAAAACAAAAAATACCCCTGTAAGGTTGGGTTTTTTTACAGTGGGAACCGGGGAGGAACGCGGTTCTGGCACCTCTAGCTCCGAATGGGGAGCTGGAGGGTCTATTGATGCTGGCTGCTGGGGGATCTATTGTCACTGTGGGGGATATGTTGTTGCAGAGGGGTGTATTGTTGCTGGCGGGGATCTATTGTTGAGAGGGGGTCTTATGTTGTTAGGGGGTCAAATGCTACTGGGAGGGCTCTACTGTTGAGGGAGGGGTCTATTGTTGCTGGCTGCTAGATTTATTGTATTGTTCCTGGTGGGTGTCTGTTGTTGCTAGGGAATCTATTGTTGGGGGTATTTGTTGCATGGGGGGGTCTATTGTTGCTGGGGGGGATAGTGTTTCTGGGGATCTCATGTTGCGGGGGGTTTATTTTTACTTAGGGATTTTTTCTTGCTAGGGTGGACCTATTGTTGATGGGGGCTATCGTTGTTGGAGTGATCTATTGTTGCTGTGGGTGGTATCGTTTCTGGCTGCAGGGATCTATTTGACTGCTTTTCTTGTTATCATTAACACATATAAATGATACATGAGAGGTGGGTAGGGGGTGGAACCGAGGGACAATGCTCAGAGGTGGGTAGGAGGTGGAACCAAAGGACGGTGCTCAGAGGTGGGTAGGGGGTGGAACCAAGGGACAGTGCTCGGAGGTGTGTAGGGGGTGGAACCGAGGGACGGTGCTCAGAGGTGGGTAGGGGGTGGAACCAAGGGACTGTACTTGGAGGTGGTTAGGGGATGGAACCAAGGAACGGTGCTCAGAGGTGGGTAGGGGGTGGAACCAAGGGACGGTGCTCAGAAGTGGGTAGGGGGTGGAACCAAGGGACTGTACTTGGAGGTGGGTAGGGGATGGAACCAAGGAACGGTGCTCAGAGGTGGGTAGGGGGTGGAACCAAGGGACGGTGCTCAGAAGTGGGTTGGGGGTGGAACCAAGGGACTGTGCTCAGAGGTGGGTAGGGGGTGGAACCAAGGGTTGGTGCTCAGAGGTGGGTAGGAGGTGGAACCAAGGGACGGTGCTCAGAGGTGGGTAGGAGGTGGAACCAAGGGACGGTGCTCAGAGGTGGGTAGGGGATGGAACCAAGTATGGTGCTCAGAGGTGGGTAGGGGATGGAACCAAGGGACTGTGCTCAGAGGTGGGTAGGGGGTGGAATCAAGGGATGGTGCTCAGAGGTGGGTAGGGGATGGAACCAAGGGACGGTGCTCAGAGGTGGGTAGGGGGTGGAACCAAGGACAGTGCTCATAGGTGGGTAGGGGATGCAGACAAGGAGTGACTTAGAAGGGGGGAGTACCTACACCTATTTTCTGAGGAAAAAAGCCCTGTGCAAGGTAATGGCATAATTAACACATTATGAAAGACTTACCTGAGAATGAAGCCCTCCAGCGGCCCACTTTTATCGCTGTAGAGGCTTCCATTTTCACCCGCGTGTGAGCTAAGGCTGCACACAGCTTTGAAGGAGTGCCACGGGTACCTCGTTCATTCAGAGCACATGCGCCGATGATGTCACCGGCTGCCACTTACTAAAATATCTAAATATATTAATTTTACCTACAGGTCTTCACCTGGTCTTCCTTATGGGTTCCTGGTCTTCGGCCACTTGGGTTATTTGTTGGGGTATTCTTTGGATTATTTGTTGGGTAATTCTTTGGGTTATTTGTTGGGTTATTCATCAGGTAATTTCTTGGGTTATTTGTTGGGGTATTGTTTGGGTTATTTGTTGGCTTATACTTTGGGCCTTTTTGGGGAGGTTATTGTTTGGGTCTTTTGTTGGCTTATTCTTTGGGTTATTTGTTGGGTTATTCTTTGGGTTATTTGTTGGGGTATTCTTCTGGTTGTTGGGTTATTCTTTTGGTTATTTGTTGGAGTATTCTTCGGGTTGTTGGGTTATTCTTTGGGTTATTTGTTGGGTTATTCTTTGGGTTATTTGTTGGGGTATTCTTCTGGTTGTTGGGTTATTCTTTGGGTCTTTTGTTGGGTTATTCTTTGGGTCTTTTGTTGGGTTATTCTTTGGGTTATTTGTTGGGGTATTCTTCTGGTTGTTGGGTTATTCTTTGGGTCTTTTGTTGGGTTATTCTTTGGGTCTTTTGTTGTGTTATTCTTTGGGTTATTTGTTGGGGTATTCTTCTGGTTGTTGGGTTATTCTTTGGATCTTTTGTTGGGTTATTCTTTGGGTCTTTTGTTGGGTTATTCTTTGGGTTACTTGTTGGGCTAGTCTTCAGGTTGTTGGGTTATTCTTTGGGTCTTTTGTTGGCGTATTCTTTGGTTCTTTTGTTGGGGTATTCTTCCGGTTATTTGTTGGGTTATTCTTTGGGTTATTTGTCGGGGTAGTCTTCGGGTTGTTGGGTTATTCATTGACTTATTTGTTAGGTTTTTCTTTGGCCATCATGTGATAAGTAGTCTAGAATACATACTGTATGCTATAGATATCATTGACTTAGTAGATCTTGCAAAGCAGAGTTCTCTTGCTGAATGGAATGGAGTAGCTGTATCAAGGTGGTAGAGAATTGGGATCTTAGCACACTCGGAGCTGCAGCCTTGTTAATATTTCTTTAATACTATCAGATTTGCTATAAGTTGTTGGTAATGGTGAGGCAGTGGCCAGTGGATCTAGCTATTACATAGACCACCTCACTATGCCTGATTACTGGCGTTTGCAGAGCATTCTGTTAAGACCGATTGAATGCTTCTGTTTTATTGTCGTTGAATAAGGCTGTAAGTGACTTAAATATACTTTCCAGCGTAGATGTAATTCATGTGATTCCGGCATTCCACTTGTTTAAAGTTAAAATGTGCAACCAGCTGACAGCTGTACAAAATGGCAGCTGCTAGTGGGTGTAGGTGCCAGGCTCACACAAACTCATTTGGCTTCTGGGAGCTTATCTAAAGAACCGACATACAATAGAACAGCAAATTACCGAACGTGTGGTACGTATTATACACCCCAGGAAAAGAATAACCAGACTTGTCATGTTCAGTGTTTATAAAGAATAAATGTGATGGAAGGCATTGAGCGGGAGCTGTACATTAGATGAGGAATGTGTTGAACCTCATGGAAAGGCTGCCAAAGAAGGCCAAAGTAATTACTAAAAGAGCTCTGACGTGACTTGACATGGTACATGTTGGATGGGTTCACTCAAATACTGTAAACAACAGTGCAGAGCTGAAGTATCAGAAAACACTGAGAGGGAGCAGAAAAGGTTCCTGCCAATGCTGGAAAATCATAGAATACAAAAGACGTCATCGAAGACAAGAGCTGAAAGACAGATACATTGGAGTGCCATGAGTGTTCGTGTTGATTACAAGGACTCGATCAATGAATAACCTGAGGCAACCATAAAAGAAGATTATTCTATGGTGTGGGTTCATCAAATGACACTGGCCAGGATATTATTGATGGGTCTTGAAGGAATGTGTAGGCTGAAAAATGTATACTGACTTACATGTCAGAAAATGAAAACATTCTACTTCTATAAATTTAAAGCTCAACTCCGGGTGCAAAAACTTTCATTATACAGTGGGGATCGAAAGTTTGGGCACCCCAGCTAAAAATTTGTATTAATGTGCATAAAGAAGTTTCAGTTTTCTAGACAACTGCTTAGAAGAACCCATGGTGCTGATTGTTGGGGCAAGGTCAGATGAGTCTGGGCATTTAAAACCTTTGAGATTGACATCATCTGGTCTTCCCAGACGATGATTGAGAACAATCCATGACACTGGCAGGTCTCAGCTTTTCAAAGGGGACAGTGCATGCTATAAATTCTGCAGGGGGCCCAAACTTTTGCAGACGCCATTTTTTTGTTTTCTGTTATTTTGAAAGTGTAAATGATGGAAATAAAATCTAACTTTTGTTGACATATTATAAGAATGTCTAATCTGTAATTTGATGCCTTTTGGAGATTTTTCCATCTTTCCTTGGCTTCTTTATGCACATTAATACAAATTTTTAGCTGGGGTGCCCAACCTTTGATCCCCACTGTAAATATACTCCTCAGTACTAAGTCACAAAAGATAAAAATCCACTCTGTGTGCTCCAAATGTTTATACAAACCCAGCGATTAGCTTGTAAAAATAGCAGTGGTGTCATCAATGTGCTCTGTACAGAGAGAAGGTGGGGGGGTGGGGGCAGCAGGCTCCACCCATTTAATGCTTCCTGCAGAAAACTACAGAAGGGGCGGAGACCAGACCAGAGAGAGAGCAGCAGTGAGCGGTCTTCATTACATGAAGGTCTAGTCTCACACTGGATTACTACAGATCTGGAAGAAATACACAAAGCTCACCGAGATTCAAGAAGAAGACACGTGATAAATGGATTTATAAAATCTTTGCTGAGCCTGTCATTAGCATCCTGCTGCCCATATAACATATAAAGTATGCGCAGCAGCAAAGAGGGCGGGCTTTAGTGATCACATGCCGCATGTACACTATATTGCCAGAAGTATATGGACCCCCTCCAAATCATTGGATTCCAATGTTCCAATCCCCTCCATGGACACAGGTGTATACAATCAAGCCCCTAGGCATGCAGACGGCTTCTACAAACATTGGTGAAAGAATGGGTCGCTCTCAGGAGCTCAGTGACTCCAAGCGTGGTCCCGTGATAGGTGGCCACCTGGGCAATAAGTCCATCCGTGACATTTCCTGGCTACTAAATATTCCACGCTCAACTGTTAGTGGGATTATAACAAAGTGGAAGCAACTGGGAACAACAGCCACTCAGCCACCAAGTGGTAGGCCACGTCACATGACAGGGCGGGGTCAGCGCATGCTGAAGCGCACAGTGCGCAGAAGTCGCCAACTGTCTGCAGAGTCGATAGCTAAAGACCTCCAAACTTGGTGTGGCCTTCAGATGAGCCCAACAACAGTGCGTAGAGAGCTTCATGGAATGGGTTTCCATGGCCGAGCAGCTGCATCCAAGCCTTCCATCACCAAGTGCAATGCAAAGCGTCGGATGCCGTGGTGTAAAGCACACCGCCACTGGACTCTAGATCAGGGGAGACATGTTCTCTGGAGTGACCAATCACGCTTCTCTGTCTGGCAATCTGATGGACGTGTCTGGGTTTGGCAGTTGCCAGGAGAACGGTACTTGCCTGACTGCATTGTGGCAAATGAAAGTTTGGTGGAGGGGGGATTATGGTGTGGGGTTGTTTTTCAGGGGGTGGACTTGGCCCCCTAGTTCCAGTGAAGGGAACTCTTAAGGTGACATTTTGGACAATTTCATGCTCCCAACTTTGTGGGAAAGGTTTGGGGATGGCCCCTTCCTGTTCCAACATGACTGCGCACCAGTGCACAAAGCAAGGTCCATAAAGACATGGAGGAGCCAGTTTGGGGTGGAGGAACTTGACTGTCCTGCACAGAGTCCTGACCTCAACCCCATAGAACATCTTTGGGATGAATTAGAGTGGAGACTGCGAGCCAGGCCTCCTCCCCCGACATCAGTGCCTGACCTGACAAATGTGCTTCTGGAAGAATGGTCCAACCTTCCCATAGACACCCTCCTAAACCTTGTGGACGGCCTTCCCAGAAGAGTAGAAGCTGTTATAGCTGCAAAGGGCGGGGCCAACTCAATATTGAACCCTACGGACTAAGACTGGGAGGCCATTAAAAGTCATGTGTGTGGAAAGGGCGGGGCCAACTCAATATTGAACCCTACGGACTAAGACTGGGGGGCCATTAAAGGTCATGTGTGTGGGAAGGGCGGGGCCAACTCAATATTGAACCCTACGGACTAAGACTGGGGGGCCATTAAAGGTCATGTGAGTGGAAAGGCCGGCGGCCCAATACGTTTGGCAATATAGTGTGTATAAAGTATATATTTTGTTTTAAGATAAGTAATATAAATGGACTCAGAACCATTGTAGTTCCCCTTTAAGTCTGCTCAGTTATTGTTCCATTACCTCTCAATGCTTTTTTTATTTAAAAATACATTTCAAATATACTGCATGTCTTTAAAAATACAAATCTACATTTTTGGAATGCATTTACAAATATAAGTAAAAATGATTTTTTTTATATGTTAAAAAAAAATCTGAAGAAAATATTTTAAAAATATATGTAACGGAACCGACCCCAGACTGCGCTTGGGTACTTCCGTTATTATACCGCTTCCCTGTCTGAACACCGACCACAGACACCACCGCTGACCATACAAGACTAGACGACACCGGACTTGAAGTATACCAGGAAGTAGACTAGTTTATTTGAACACAGATACAAGATATATACACTCAGGGGACAGTCCCCCCTTCCTGAATAATGACACAGGGCGGGGCAATCTACATTTAGCAACAAGAGACACACAGGTATTCAAACTTCACACCAGCAGACAGTCCCATCAGGAGGGAGGGCTGCTGGAGACCCCCCCTACTAAGCTAATACACATAAACACATACATCCCATAATAGTTTGTTCCCAAGTAAGACAAACAATAGAACAATGGGATGCAGCCACACAACACCAAACAATCCACAACCCCCACCCCACCTATCTCCTAGACATGTCTACACAATATTAGGACAGATCACCCTGTACCCCTAACAGGCACAGGGTGACTTACACATAATAGGGATATGGGGAGCTGAGACAGGGGTCTCCCCACCTCTCCAAAGTGAGCTGTGTTCCATGGGCCCCCCACCCAAAGTGACTCCCGTCACAATATATATTTTACAAATAAAGACCCTCCTTTTTTCTTATCATGTTTCAGGTATACTGTGTATCTATTGGTGGTGGGGCACCACATCAAATAATAATAAATCAAAGATAAAGATGTGAAAAATGACAGCGTTTTAACTGCTTCTAGTCCGGGCCAATTCTGGCATTCCTCTCCTACCAATAAAAAAAAACATTTTTTTTTGCTATAAAATAACTTATAACCCCCAAACATATTACCATTTCTTTAGTAGAATATAAAAGATGATGTTATGCCGAGTAAATAGATACCAAACATGTCATGCTTTAAAACTACAATCGCTCGTGGAACCGCGCCTAAAAGGCCTAGGCAGCACTCTAAAAACTTTTATAAGTTGCCAGTTGAGAGATGCACAGGAGGTTTGGCACTAAAAAAAATGTTCTCATTCTGACATTCACGTCGATACCTCCCATGTGTGTTGCAATCACCATTTACAAATGCATGTGGCTCCTACATGCGCATTCGCATTTGCGCATGAGCATGGGGGTGCTTTAAAAAAATGTTTTTTTTTTCTAACACTGTAACTTTAATGGTTTTTTTTTTTCAATCAACTTTATGGCTATTACAAGGGATGAACAAGTCCCCTTGTAATAGCATGGGACGTGATGGGTCCTCTTTTATGGAGAGATCTGGGGTCTATTAGACCCTCCAATGCAGCCAATCAGCAGAGATTGATCTGATTGGCTGCTTCCCTGGCCGGTAATGGCCAGGTAATCAAAGGACCGATACAGGAAGTGACAAAATCCTTGTCGTTTCCGATGTCGCACAGTGGGTATATGGGGATATGATCTCCATGTATAATACATAAGGGGGGGATATGATCTCCATGTATAATACATAAGGGGGGATATGATCTCCATGTATAATACATAAGGGGGGATATGATCTCCATGTATAATACATAAGGGGGGATATGATCTCCATGTATAATACATAAGGGGGGATATGATCTCCATGTATAATACATAAGGGGAGGATATGATCTCCATGTATAATACATAAGGGGGGATATGATCTCCATGTATAATACATAAGGGGGGTATATGATCTCCATGTATAATACATAAGGGGGGATATGATCACCATGTATAATACATAAGGGGGGATACGATCTCCATGTATAATACATAAGGGGGGGGATATGATCTCCATGTATAATACATAAGGGGGGATACGATCACCATGTATAACACATAAGGGGGGATATGATCTCCATGTATAATACATAAGGGGGGATATGATCTCCATGTATAATACATAAGGGGGGATATGATCTCCATGTATAATACATAAGGGGGGATATGATCTCCATGTATAATACATAAGGGGGGATATGATCTCCATGTATAATACATAAGGGGGGGATATGATCTCCATGTATAATACATAAGGGGGGATATGATCTCCATGTATAATACATAAGGGGGGGGGGGATATGATCTCCATGTATAATACATAAGGGGGGATATGATCTCCATGTATAATACATAAGGGGGGGATATGATCTCCATGTATAATACATAAGGGGGGGATATGATCTCCATTTATAATACATAAGGGGGGATATGATCAGCATTTATAATACATAAGGGGGATATGATCTCTATGTATAATGCATAAGGGGGATATGATCTCCATGTATAATACATAAGGGGGGATATGATCTCCATTTATAATACATAAGGGGGGATATGATCTCCATGTATAATACATAAGGGGGGAGATGATCTCCATGTATAATACATAAGGGGAGATATGATCTCCATGTATAATACATAAGGGGGGATATGATCTCCATGTATAATACATAAGGGGGGATATGATCTCCATGTATAATACATAAGGGGGGATATAATCACCATGTATAATACATAAGGGGGGATATGATCTCCATGTATAATACATAAGGGGGATATGATCTCCATTTATAATACATAAGGGGGGATATGATCTCCATGTATCATACATAAGGGGGATTACATAAGGGGGGATATGATCATGTATAATACATAAGGGGGGGGGATTGATCTCCATGTATAATACATAAGGGGGGATATGATCTCCATGTATAATACATAAGGGGGGGGGGTATGATCTCCATGTATAATACATAAGGGGGGATATGATCTCCATGTATAATACATAAGGGGGGATATGATCTCCATGTATAATACATAAGGGGGGGATATGATCTCCATGTATAATACATAAGGGGGGGATATGATCTCCATGTATAATACATAAGGGGGATATGATCTCCATGTATAATACATAAGGGGGGATATGATCTCCATGTATAATACATAAGGGGGGGATATGATCTCCATGTATAATACATAAGGGGGGATATGATCTCCATGTATAATACATAAGGGGGATATGATCTCCATGTATAATACATAAGGGGGGATATGATCTCCATGTATAATACATAAGGGGGGGATATGATCTCCATGTATAATACATAAGGGGGGATATGATCTCCATGTATAATACATAAGGGGGGGATATGATCTCCATGTATAATACATAAGGGGGGATATGATCTCCATGTATAATACATAAGGGGGGATATGATCACCATGTATAATACATAAGGGGGGATATGATCACCATGTATAATACATAAGGGGGGATATGATCACCATGTATAATACATAAGGGGGGATACCTTATGGGGATTCCTGATGTAACAGGGAATTCTGATGGGGGCATTTGATATATGGGTGCACACTGATGGGGAACCTGATGTATGGGGGCACTCAGATGGGGACACCTTATGTAAGGTGATTCTATTTCATGTCATTTGAAGTACGGATGTGTTTTGCGTACTTTTATATTTTATTAAAGAGAGATTTGGACTTCGGCTGGAAGAAAGTTTCAGCGATCGGATTTCCTTGAATTTGAATTCATTACCCGGCTTTAATCTTTCACAGAACCCGGGATGCGAATGACTGCGCTAATGCAACATAATTCGAGGAAATGCAGAAATGTATCATTTATGGAGAGACTTCTTTCCTGTGTGGGTGCTGCTTACGGTCTTTTTATATCGACATTAATAAAGATGTTTTCTGCCTCCAGTCGGATCCATAGATTGAGATGCACTCTGATGTTGATGGGGATAAGTGCGATGTAGATAGTTTAAAGTCCATTTACTACATTTAAAGCGCTATTAACCCCAAAACCAAAAATGTAATACTGTATATTGCAGCTTACCAGTCACTAGATGTGGCGGATGCATTCGTCTTCTTTTTTAGAATTTATTCTCTTTATTCCCCTCTGTTTTCACCTGGTTATCTGACCAGTAACCCCCCCCCTCCTGTATTAGAGTGCCCCCGCTCTGGATGAATGAGCAACAGGGGACACTTTTTGACAGCTGCGTTGTCAGTCTGAGGGGAGAGGAGTGTTGGATGTACTAGCAGATTTAGATACACTAACAAATTGAAGCTCATACTTTAGAGGCAGTTACTGGTTTTCTTTTTTTTGCTTTTGGAATAAAGGTTTTCCATAAATAAATAAAAGCTGTTCGTTGTAAGCACCCCCTGCTAGCGCTAAATGGTTTGTCCCATCTCTGTAAACTGATACATTCTGCTGGAAAGTTTGTTTTTGTTTTTTAAACAGCAGACTACACTAGCTGGATCACCAGTTGAAAATAGAAGAAATAAAGCCTAAAAAAAAGAAAACGTATGCAGCACAAAATGTGCACAAAATGTGAAGGCAGCCTTACGCTCCCCTTCAGACTGACAATGCTGCTGTCCAAGGGTGTCCCTGGTTCTCCTTCAGAGTGGGTGGTGCTCTAATACAGAAGGTGTGTTATGGAAAGATTCGTTTAGCACCCAGGGCAAGGATTCGGAACGGTGAGCCTCCCCCGCCGTTATTTGTAGTAGCAATTTTGGAAAAGCAGGAAACTCCGGACACGGACCTTGAGGAAAACAAGCAATTTATTGAAAACAGCGCTGTTTCACCCAGTCGGGCTCATGCCTGCAAAGCCGAGTGAGTTGTATGCACTTCTATACATATCAGGGGTGGACTGCCCGAGGGCCCGGGGTCAGTAGGGGGCCCCATGAGATGCCCCTGGTGCCTTTTTCATAGGCTTTTTTGAGTTTGGGCAAGGACACAGAGGCCCCATGATCCCCTATTGCCCAGGGGCCTCATGAGTTGTCAATCTGCCCCTGATATATATATACCAATAATTACGTCACAATGCATATTTTTCCTCTTTCTTTTCATTCATAAGACTTTCTAAACTCTGCAGACTATAGCCTTGAATTCCAGCTACAGATAAGGGTGCTAGCCACAGGCCGGTACACGTTACTTTACAGGAAATAAGGGAGGGGGACAGTCAGCTGAAAACCTGTTAGAAGTGTTAAAGTTTAACCCCTTCACGCCTGAGGGTAAAACAAATCTAAATGCCTAAGCACAATTCTGCAACGTTGACCCGTGTTAGTAAAACCGTCCGTATCATCACAACTACTTTGCACATCCGGGTGGATTATACCTTGATTTTTTCAGGAGAAATTGGGCTTTCATTTGGTGGTAAATGTTAATGGATATCTCCTGATTTTTTTTATTATCAAAGAAAAACTGGCCCAAAGTAGAAAAAAAGAAAAATCTGTTTTTTTTTTTAGCTGTGTGTTTCTTGTTACTACCATAACCTACCACCAAAAAACAACCCAAAATAAATTCTCCAGCTCTTGACGATCGCAGCGATACCATCTATGTGTATGTTATTTGATGTTTGTACCCGGAGTACAGCCCAGAATCAATAGTGCGCATTTTGTTTTTGTCTCTTTTTTTTACCTAAAACACACTGACATTGACACTAACTGACACTGATACCAATTTTTAAATTCTGACCTTGACCCAAACACTAACCCTGGCACTGAACTAGATCAAACCTTAATCTAGGTATTTTTCTTTATTTTTTCTTTTCTTTTTTAATATTTATTTATCCTTTTTTTTTTTCTCTCTATTCCAGAAGTTAGAGAGACACAATGTATAACAGAATGTATATAATGATACAATGCATAATGGAATGTATATAATGATACAATGTATAATAGAATGTATATAATGATACAATGCATAATGGAATGTATATAATGATACAATGCATAATGGAATATATATAATGATACAATGCATAATGGAATGTATATAATGATACAATGCATAATGGAATGTATATAATGATACAATGTATAATAGAATGTATATAATGATACAATGCATAATGGAATGTATATAATGATACAATGTATAATGGGATTTATATAATGATACAATGTATAATGGGATGTATATAATGATACAATGTATAATGGGATGTATATAATGATACAATGTATAATGGGATGTATATAATGATACAATGTATAATGGAATGTATATAATGATACAATGTATAATGGAATGTATAATAGAATGTATATAATGATACAATGTATAATGGAATGTATATAATGATACAATGTATAATGGGATGTATATAATGATACAATGTATAATGGAATGTATATAATGATACAATGTATAATGGGATGTATATAATGATACAATGTATAATGGAATGTATATAATGATACAATGTATAATGGAATGTATATAATGATACAATGTATAAGGGGATGTATATAATGATACAATGTGTAATAGGATGTATATAATGATACAATGTATGATAGAATGTATATAATGATACAATGTATAATAGAATGTATATAATGATACAATGTATAATGGAATGTATATAATGATACAATATATAATAGGATGCATATAATGATACAATGTATAATATGATGTGTATAATGATACAATGTATAATAGGATGTATATAATGATACAATGTATAATGGGATGTATATAATGATACAATGTATCTCTCTTCTCCATTCATAGAGAGAGAAAAAAAACAAGGGGGCCAGGCTGCACAGTGACTGATCACTGTGATTGCCAATCAGAGGGTATCACAGCAATCATGTGACCCAGAATCGGGAGCCCTGGGTCCCGATCGTTATAATGGGACCCGGGGCTCTCAGTGACACCGCGGTCTTTGTGCTGGGAGTGTCCCGAGTGGAGCGCTCCCAGCACAAAGACAAGTACGCAAATATGTGGCCCCACGGAAAAAAGCCCAGTTGTGTGAGGCCGCATATTTTTGTTACATCGGCGTCAAGGGGTTAAAGGGGAACTCTGCAATATTGGGTGCTGCCACATTATTGCATGCCATAGAATGAGTTTACTGCCCTGTGTCCATTCTCTGTCCCTTGCTCCATGGTGCCCAGGGCATCCGCCCCTCCTGCCCATCCCTTGTCCCAGCTCTGGTTACTGGCCAGATCACCAGCTGAAAACAGAGGGGGGGGAAAAAAGCCTTAAAAAGAAAACGAATGCAGCCCCCAAACCTAATGATCGGTAAGCTGCAATATATGGCGTTTTTGGTTTTGGGTTAAATTCCGCTTTCTAGTCAAAGAGAGGAGGATATACAACACAGGGGACATTACACGGCATTGGCTGCCCTCCTTCCGATCCCGAACAGAGGAGTGCGGGGGATGGTAAAGAAAATGAACTTTTCGAATCTTACGCAGTTGCTGCTTGTACCGGATTGCATTAATAATTCAGCGGTTTCGCTCGCCAGCAGGAATTGCCGTTTAAGAGATATTAAAAGTGTCAGCGATGCGGATTTATCACCAATTAGAAGGCATTGAAGAACATTTGGGGAGTTTGGAGCCTTAAAATGTCTCTAATTCATTCTTAACGTCTCTTCAATCCGCTTCACGTGTTCCTTCCGGAGCTCGGCAACACGAAACCAACGACTTTCCCAGAAGACATTGCACGTTATGTCAGCATTACAGCCCCTGCGTGGGGGCGAGCGATATAATATTCACCGAGAGGATTACACAGCGGGATGAACACATAAAGTGTAACGTAACAAGAGAAGGAGAGAACGTATCATTAACAGCAACAATGTTGCAATCAATTATGTGTTGCCAGACTGTAGGCTGAAATCGATACGGATCTGCAATCCGTGTCCCCGGGGCTGAGATTTCACATCGTCTTCTCGGGGATGGATGGTAATATTGCTTGGGTAATGACATGTGTGTGAGACGGGCTCCGTGATTGGATAGAAATGGAGCCAAGAGTACGAGTCCCTACCCCCGCCCAGGGGTGTATTTAGCACAAGGCAAACAAGGCATTTGCCTAGGGCGGCATTTTTCAGGGGGGCAGCACTTCCCCTTGAAAGAAGGGATGGAAAAAGGGACACACCCGGCATGGGTACCTGGTGGGTTCCAAGAGAGGCTGTGGGTTTCATGACGGTGTATGCACTACCCCATTCCTGTGCCCAGGGATATCCAGAGCTGTGAAGGCGAGTGTCTTTCTCTGTCTCGTCATGGTGGCTGGTGTATGGGTGGCAGTGGTAGTGGAAGACTCTCTTGGGGTGGGGGGTCAGGGGTGTTGTCGGTCAATGTCAGGCTATCTCTGAGGGGAAGGGCAATTTTTGTGTTGCCTAGGGCAGCACAAAACCTAAATACACCACTGCCCCCGCCCCTGTGCTGCTAGAACGCTGCCCCCCCATCTGAGGCCTATTCCTCCGCCATATTGTGCCCCACTTCATGCCTAATGCAGGCCATACATGGTTTGAATTCCGAACGCTTTGTCACCCGAAAATCGAAAACGTCGTTCGCTCGGTAATCCGATGGCGCCATCAATGATTTCGAAAATCGTCTGACCGAGTCATACAGTTCCCCCCATATAACAGGCGAGACTTCTGTTCCTTCCAGGTCACGGCTCATGCGTGTATTCTTTTCGGAAAAAACAATCGTACAATTTGACCGTCATTGAGTTGAAAATTGTTCGTTTTTCACAAATGTTCCAACATGGCCGATCACCGAAAAATGGAAAAACCACGAACATCGGCCGGTGCCATTGACCCCACTAACAGAGAAAAAAATCAGCCGATTATTCTTAGGTCCGATTTTCGAAAAATTGGTCAAATTTTGACCCATGTATGGCCGGCCTAAGGCTCCCACAATGACATTCCTGGCTGTTGACTTTTTTACCCCCCCCCTCCCCCCCAAGAAAGGAATGTCCACATATATGAGCAGATTTCCTGCACTTTACTGATGGAATTCAGGGTATGACATAACAGGCATATCATATCGACATTCTTTCTAGAGTCACTTTTTTTTTATTATGATATCTTTTATTAGATTTTTTTTCATTACAAAAAAAAAGTATTAGCTTATTTTTTGCTCCATAAGACACACTTCCCCCCCCCCTTCCCCAAAATGTGGGAAAATATATGTGCGTCTTATGGAGCGGCCAGCCCACCGCAGCCATGTTAGAATACCGGGCCGGCCGCTCGGCTCTTCTGTGCAGCAGAACCTGTTCCTCGGTCCAGGGGTGTCCTCACCATCGTCTCTCCCCGGCACCGGCATCATTAGTGTGGGCACCCGGCTGTGACAGCTTGCAGCTTCACAGCCATGTGCCCACTGCGCATGCGCAAGAAGTGTTGCACTTTGTGAATGGTCCGGCAGTCTTCTGGGACCTGTCACATGTCCCAGAAGATGGGAGGGAGGACAACTCAACGGAATGGGAGCGGGTACCTGTCAAATTCAGGCACCCGCCCCCCCTCCTTTTGCTCCCCAAAGATCTGCAGTCTCTGGTCATCTCCTGTGCTGTGTCCGCAGTCTCTGGTCATCTCCTGTACTGTGTCCGCAGTCTCTGGTCATCTCCTGTACTGTGTCCGCAGTCTCTGGTCATCTCCTGTACTGTCCGCAGTCTCTGGTCATCCCTGTACTGTGTCCGCAGTCTCTGGTCATCTCCTGTACTGTCCGCAGTCTCTGGTCATCTCCTGTACTGTCCGCAGTCTCTAGTCATCTCCTGTACTGTCCGCAGTCTCTGGTCATCCCCTGTACTGTGTCCGCAGTCTCTAGTCATCTCCTGTACTGTCCGCAGTCTCTGGTCATCCCCTGTACTGTGTCCGCAGTCTCTGGTCATCTCCTGTACTGTCTGCAGTCTCTGGTCATCTCCTGTACTGTGTCCGCAGTCTCTGGTCATCTCCTGTACTGTGTCCGCAGTCTCTGGTCATCTCCTGTACTGTGTCCGCAGTCTCTGGTCATCTCCTGTACTGTGTCCGCAGTCTCTGGTCATCTCTTGTACTGTGTCCGCAGTCTCTGGTCATCTCCTGTACTGTGTCTGCAGTCTCTGGTCATCTCCTGTACCGTGTCCGCAGTCTCTGGTCATCTCCTGTACCGTGTCCGCAGTCTCTGGTCATCTCCTGTACCGTGTCCGCAGTCTCTGGTCATCTCCTGTACCGTGTCCGCAGTCTCTGGTCATCTCCTGTACTATGTCCGCAGTCTCTGGTCATCTCCTGTACTGTGTCCGCAGTCTCTGGTCATCCCCTGTACTTTGTCCGCAGTCTCTGGTCATCTCCTGTACTGTGTCTGCAGTGTCTGGTCATCTCCTGTACTGTGTCCGCAGTCTCTGGTCATCTCCTGTACTGTGTCCGCAGTCTCTGGTCATCTCCTGTACTGTGTCCGCAGTGTCTGGTCATCTCCTGAACTGTGTCCGCAGTCTCTGGTCATCCCCTGTACTGTGTCCGCAGTCTCTGGTCATCTCCGGTACTGTGTCCGCAGTCTCTGGTCATCTCCTGTACTGTGTCCACAGTCTCTGGTCATCTCCTGTACTGTGTCCGCAGTCTCTGGTCATCTCCTGTACTGTGTCCGCTGTCTCTGGTCATCTCCTGTACTGTGTCCGCAGTCTCTGGTCATCTCCTGTACTGTGTCCGCAGTCTCTGGTCATCTCCTGTACTGTGTCCGCAGTCTCTGGTCATCCCTGTACTGTCCGCAGTCTCTGGTCATCTCCTGTACTGTCCGCAGTCTCTGGTCATCCCCTGTACTGTGTCCACAATCTCTGGTCATCTCCTGTACTGTCCGCAGTCTCTGGTCATCCCCTCTACTGTGTCCGCAGTCTCTGGTCATCTCCTGTACTGTGTCCGCAGCCTCTGGTCATCTCCTGTACTGTGTCCGCAGTCTCTGGTCATCCCCTGTACTATGTCCGCAGTCTCTGGTCATCTCCTGTACTGTCCGCAGTCTCTGGTCATCCCCTGTACTGTGTCCGCAGTCTCTGGTCATCTCCTGTACTGTCCGCAGTCTCTGGTCACCTCCTGTACTATGTCCGCAGTCTCTGGTCATCCCCTGTACTGTGTCCGCAGTGTCTGGTCATCTCCTGTACTATGTCCGCAGTCTCTGGTCATCCCCTGTACTGTGTCCGCAGTGTCTGGTCATCTCCTGTACTGTGTCCGCAGTCTCTGGTCATCTCCGGTACTGTGTCCGCAGTCTCTGGTCATCTCCTGTACTGTGTCCACAGTCTCTGGTCATCTCCTGTACTGTGTCCGCAGTCTCTGGTCATCTCCTGTACTGTGTCCGCTGTCTCTGGTCATCTCCTGTACTGTGTCCGCAGTCTCTGGTCATCTCCTGTACTGTGTCCGCAGTCTCTGGTCATCTCCTGTACTGTGTCCGCAGTCTCTGGTCATCTCCTGTACTGTCCGCAGTCTCTGGTCATCCCCTGTACTGTGTCCACAATCTCTGGTCATCTCCTGTACTGTCCGCAGTCTCTGGTCATCCCCTCTACTGTGTCCGCAGTCTCTGGTCATCCCTGTACTGTGTCCGCAGTCTCTGGTCATCCCCTGTACCGTGTCCGCAGTCTCTGGTCATCTCCTGTACTGTGTCCGCAGTCTCTGGTCATCTCCTGTACTGTGTCCGCAGTCTCTGGTCATCCCCTGTACTATGTCCGCAGTCTCTGGTCATCTCCTGTACTGTCCGCAGTCTCTGGTCATCCCCTGTACTGTGTCCGCAGTCTCTGGTCATCTCCTGTACTGTCCGCAGTCTCTGGTCACCTCCTGTACTATGTCCGCAGTCTCTGGTCATCCCCTGTACTGTGTCCGCAGTCTCTGGTCATCTGTACTGTGTCCGCAGTCTCTGGTCATCTCCTGTACTGTGTCCGCAGTCTCTGGTCATCTCCTGTACTGTGTCCGCAGTCTCTGGTCATCCCCTGTACTGTGTCCGCAGTCTCTGGTCATCCCCTGTACTGTGTCCGCAGTCTCTGGTCATCCCCTGTACTGTGTCCGCAGTCTCTGGTCATCTCCTGTACTGTCCGCAGTCTCTGGTCATCCCCTGTACTGTGTCCGCAGTCTCTGGTCATCCCCTGTACTGTGTCCGCAGTCTCTGGTCATCCCCTGTACTGTGTCCGCAGTCTTTGGTCATCTCCTGTACTGTGTCCGCAGACTCTGGTCATCTCCTGTACTGTGTCCGCAGTCTCTGGTCATCTCCTGTACTGTCTGCAGTCTCTGGTCATCTCCTGTACTATGTCCGCAGTCTCTGGTCATCTCCTGTACTATGTCCGCAGTCTCTGGTCATCTCCTGTACTGTGTCCGCAGTCTCTGGTCATCTCCTGTACTGTGTCCGCAGTCTCTGGTCATCCCCTGTACTGTGTCCGCAGTCTCTGGTCATCCCCTGTACTGTGTCCGCAGTCTCTGGTCATCCCCTGTACTGTGTCCGCAGTCTCTGGTCATCTCCTGTACTGTCCGCAGTCTCTGGTCATCCCCTGTACTGTGTCCGCAGTCTCTGGTCATCTCCTGTACCGTGTCCGCAGTCTCTGGTCATCTCCTGTACCGTGTCCGCAGTCTCTGGTCATCTCCTGTACTATGTCCGCAGTCTCTGGTCATCTCCTGTACTGTCTGCAGTCTCTGGTCATCCCCTGTACTGTGTCTGCAGTCTCTGGTCATCCCCTGTACTGTGTCCGCAGTCTCTGGTCATCCCCTGTACTGTGTCCGCAGTCTCTGGTCATCCCCTGTACTGTGTCTGCAGTCTCTGGTCATCCCCTGTACTTTGTCCGCAGTCTCTGGTCATCTCCTGTACTGTGTCTGCAGTGTCTGGTCATCTCCTGTACTGTGTCCGCAGTCTCTGGTCATCTCCTGTACTGTGTCCGCAGTGTCTGGTCATCTCCTGAACTGTGTCCGCAGTCTCTGGTCATCCCCTGTACTGTGTCCGCAGTCTCTGGTCATCTCCGGTACTGTGTCCGCAGTCTCTGGTCATCTCCTGTACTGTGTCCACAGTCTCTGGTCATCTCCTGTACTGTGTCCGCAGTCTCTGGTCATCTCCTGTACTGTGTCCGCTGTCTCTGGTCATCTCCTGTACTGTGTCCGCAGTCTCTGGTCATCTCCTGTACTGTGTCCGCAGTCTCTGGTCATCTCCTGTACTGTGTCCGCAGTCTCTGGTCATCTCCTGTACTGTCCGCAGTCTCTGGTCATCCCCTGTACTGTGTCCACAGTCTCTGGTCATCTCCTGTACTGTCCGCAGTCTCTGGTCATCCCCTCTACTGTGTCCGCAGTCTCTGGTCATCCCTGTACTGTGTCCGCAGCCTCTGGTCATCTCCTGTACTGTGTCCGCAGCCTCTGGTCATCTCCTGTACTGTGTCCGCAGTCTCTGGTCATCTCCTGTACTGTGTCCGCAGTCTCTGGTCATCTCCTGTACTGTGTCCGCAGTCTCTGGTCATCTCCTGTACTGTGTCTGCAGTCTCTGGTCATCTCCTGTACTGTGTCCGCAGTCTCTGGTCATCTCCTGTACTGTGTCCGCAGTCTCTGATCATCTCCTGTACTGTGTCCGCAGTCTCTGGTCATCCCCTGTACTGTGTCCGCAGTCTCTGGTCATCTCCTGTACTGTGTCCGCAGTCTCTGGTCATGTTCTGTACTGTGTCCGCAGTCTCTGGTCATCTCCTGTACTGTGTCCGCAGTCTCTGGTCATCTCCTGTACTGTGTCCGCAGTCTCTGGTCATCTCCTGTACTGTGTCCGCAGTCTCTGGTCATCCCCTGTACTGTGTCCGCAGTCTCTGGTCATCTCCTGTACTGTGTCTGCAGTCTCTGGTCATCTCCTGTACTGTGTCCGCAGTCTCTGGTCATCTCGTGTACTGTCTGCAGTCTCTGGTCATCTCCTGTACTGTGTCCGCAGTCTCTGGTCATCTCCTGTACCGTGTCCGCAGTCTCTGGTCATCTCCTGTACCGTGTCCGCAGTCTCTGGTCATCTCCTGTACTATGTCCGCAGTCTCTGGTCATCTCCTGTACTGTCTGCAGTCTCTGGTCATCACCTGTACTGTGTTCGCAGTCTCTGGTCATCTCCTGTACTGTGTCCGCAGTCTCTGGTCATCCCCTGTACTGTGTCCGCAGTCTCTGGTCATCCCCTGTACTGTGTCCGCAGTCTCTGGTCATCCCCTGTACTGTGTCTGCAGTCTCTGGTCATCCCCTGTACTTTGTCCGCAGTCTCTGGTCATCTCCTGTACTGTGTCCGCAGTCTCTGGTCATCCCCTGTACTGTGTCCGCATTCTCTGGTCATCTCCGGTACTGTGTCCGCAGTCTCTGGTCATCCCCTGTACTGTGTCCACAGTCTCTGGTCATCTCCTGTACTGTGTCCGCAGTCTCTGGTCATCTCCTGTACTGTGTCCGCTGTCTCTGGTCATCTCCTGTACTGTGTCCGCAGACTCTGGTCATCTCCTGTACTGTGTCCGCAGTCTCTGGTCATCTCCTGTACTGTCCGCAGTCTCTGGTCATCCCCTGTACTGTGTCCGCAGTCTCTGGTCATCTCCTGTACTGTCCGCAGTCTCTGGTCATCCCCTGTACTGTGTCCGCAGTCTCTGGTCATCCCCTGTACTGTGTCCGCAGTCTCTTGTCACCTCCTGTACTGTGTCCGCAGTCTCTGGTCATTTCCTGTACTGTGTCCGCAGTCTCTGGTCATCCTCTGTACTGTGTCCGCAGTCTCTGGTCATCCTCTGTACTGTGTCCGCAGTCTCTTGTCACCTCCTGTACTGTGTCCGCAGTCTCTGGTCATTTCCTGTACTGTGTCCGCAGTCTCTGGTCATCCTCTGTACTGTGTCCGCAGTCTCTGGTCATCTCCTGTACTGTGTCCGCAGTCTCTGATCATCTCCTGTACTGTGTCCGCAGTCTCTGGTCATCTCCTGTACTGTGTCCGCAGTCTCTGGTCATCTCCTGTACTGTCCGCAGTCTCTGGTCATCCCCTGTACTGTGTCCGCAGTCTCTGGTCATCTCCTGTACTGTCCGCAGTCTCTGGTCATCCCCTCTACTGTGTCCGCAGTCTCTGGTCATCTCCTGTACTGTGTCCGCAGTCTCTGGTCATCTCCTGTACTGTCCGCAGTCTCTGGTCATCCCCTCTACTGTGTCTGCAGTCTCTGGTCATCTCCTGTACTGTGTCCGCAGTCTCTGACCATCTCCTGTACTGTGTCCCCAGTCTCTGGCATCTTAGGGGGATCTATTCTTTAATGTGTGCCCGGGGGAGGGGGGGGGGGGTCCTTTGGAGTAGTTTGCTTGGGATTCAAGTCCATGTCTCCCCAAAACTCATAGGACCAACATACAGATTTGGGGTTTCTGTGTCCAAATTAGCATTCACTGCTTCAGCTCCCTCCTTCCCAGACTTAGAGACTCTAAGAAGATGTTGATGTAATTGGCAAAGTGACCTGATGTGAGGACTATTGCTTTAATGTGTTTATTAAGGTGTTATGTGTTTACTGTCCTCTCCCATTTTGTGCCTCCCAGGTGTGCATTCCCATTGTTAATTGAGTCACCTATTGTGGGTCTGTTGGCTAGTCCTCTAGGAGGCTCCTACATGATGAGATTAGACTGATGTCAGCTTCACCTCGTTATCTTATCAGTGTGGGATGTACTATTTGTTTTATTGTTCATGTGGGGACTGCTCCTATTTCTGGAGTGTATAAAAGCCTGTGTTTCTTGTTTAATAAAGAGTCCCAGTTTGGCATCTAAAACTAGTCTTGTTTAATTCTGGGGTACAATGCCCGGCTATAATACCTTGGTCCAGTGTCCAGTACAGGGGTTCAATAATGGGATCAGGGAGGCACAGTGCGGGTGGGGGGGGGTTAGGAGGGCACAATACTGGGATAAGGGTAGCACAGTACAGGGGGGGGGGGGTTAGGAGGGCACAATATGGGGCTGCGGGGGTTTAGAAGGGCACAATATTGGGATCAGGAAGACACAGTACAGGGGGGGTCAGGACAGCACACTATTGAGATCAGGAGGGCACAGTACAGGGGGAGTCAGGAAGGCACAATACTGGGATCAGGAGGGCACAGCACAGGGGGGTCAGGACAGCACACTATTGAGATCAGGAGGGCACAGTACAGGGAGGGTCAGGACAGCACACTATTGAGATCAGGAGGGCACAGTACAGGGGGATCAGGAGGGCACAGTACAGGGGGAGTCAGGAAGGCACAGTACAGGGGGGGTCAGGACAGCACACTATTGAGATCAGGAGGGCACAGTACAGGGGGAGTCAGGAAGGCACAATACTGGGATCAGGAGGGCACAGCACAGGGGGGTCAGGACAGCACACTATTGAGATCAGGAGGGCACAGTACAGGGAGGGTCAGGACAGCACACTATTGAGATCAGGAGGGCACAGTACAGGGGGATCAGGAGGGCACAGTACAGGGGGAGTCAGGAAGGCACAGTACTGGGATCAGGAGGGCACAATACAAGTTCTGGGTAGCTGCCCGGGCCATCCCAGGACAGCGTAGTAAAGATCGTGACTGTCCTGGAAAATCCAGGACAGTTGGCAAACATGATGTAATGCAAGATTATCATGGGGCCCCCATGCACCTGGAGCCTACGGCCGGTGCCCCGGGAGTGCTCATGCATTAAGACAGCCCTGGGTTGGACAACAGAGCCCAGGATACTTTCTAGTGGGGTTGTAGAAGTATACATTTGTAGAAGTGATTGGGCGGCTGTCATTTCCACCAGAAAGCCAACAGTTGGCCTGCCAGGTATCTATGTGTCTGTTAATATCTCCAATGCTGCCAACAAAATACTTATGTCAGTGGCAGTGAAATGGTTAACGGGAAAGTGGCGTGGGGAAAATCACAAATAATGTGACATTTTCATGTTTGATCTACCTTCAGAAAGTGCCCAGCGTGCTTCACAAAGCCCAAAGCCTATAATAGACAAGAATTCGACCAGAACACAAGTTGCTACATTTGAGGATTATACTAAAAAAACAATTACCGGCACATCCGTACATCAACTGAAATCTAAGCCGTTCACCGATGGGTTCCAGATTCACACCACTAAAGAAGCAGGAAAATGATGCACGGTACAGCACACAATACGCATTTATTGACCAGACATGCATTCTAATAGAAGAAGAAACATGCAAACACTTCCCAGTTTCAACATTCAATTGTTCTTCAATGACGGTGCAAAAAACGCAACAAAAATGTCACACAGCATACAACCTTGTTCTTCTCAATGTCTTGTGTCTTCATGAATGACCAGGACTGGATAGGTGATGGATAGTATGAACCATCTCATGTTCTTTTGCCAGACATGGCGCTATGGATCCATGCCAGCAGCACAAAATATTTCCATCTACAGTACAATATTCAGCATTATAAGGTTGACCAGGACCATGGATAAAGGGGTACCACCAGTCCTCCTGTACAGAGCTCAGGCCAGCAGGGGGGCCCAAGCAGCTTATTAAATCAGATATGGGCAGAAGAGGGAGTGATCGACACAGTGGGAGAACAATTACTGGAACCGATCCCCTGTATGGCTATCCCTGCAGCAGCTCAAAGCCGTCTTCTTCTCCTCTACCTTCTGCTGACTTTCAGCTGCTGCAGAGAGAGTCATACAGGGGAATGGTTCCAGTAACTGTGTAACGGAACCGACCCCAGAGTGCACTTGGGTACTTCCATTAGGATACTGCTTCCCTGTCTGAACACCGACCACAGACACCACAGCAGACCATACAAGACTAGATGTCACTAGTCTTGAAGTAAACCAGGAAATAGACTACTTTATTTTTACACAGATACAAGATATATACATTCAATTGAACAACCCCCCTCCCTGCATAATGACACAGGGCGGGGCAATCCACCTTTAGTAACAAGAGACACACCAGACAGTCCCATCAGGAGGGAGGGCTGCTGGAAACACCCCCCACCAAGCCAATACACAAACACACACATCCCATAATAGTTTGCTCCCAAGCAAGACACACAATAGAACAATGGGATGCAACCACATGGCATTAACCAATCAACAACCCCCCACCCCAATATTAGGACAGATCACCCTGTACCCCTAACAGGCACAGGGTGACTTACACATAATAGGGATATAGGGAGCTGAGACAGGGGTCTCCCCACCTCTCCAAAGTGAGCTGGGTTTCATGGTGAATCCCATCACAAGCTGCCCCTCACAGCACCCATCACCCTCCTTATGTTTCCTTCCCCACCCCTGCAGTGCTGCTGGATTCCCTCCTTTCATAGTTAATTTAGTTAGTCTGGCTGAAAAAAGGCAAAAGTCCATCCAGTTCAACCATAGAGAAAAAAAAAAAGTTATAATCCTACACCCACAGTTGATCCAGAGGAAGGCAAAAAAAAACCCAGCAAAGCACGATCCAATCTGCTCCTGCAGGGACAAAAAATTCCTTCCTGATCCCCCGAGAGGCAATCGGATATTCCCTGGATCAACTTTCCCTATAAATGTTATATCCAGTTATATTCTGTGTATCCAAGAAAGGATCCAGGACTTTCCTACAGCAATCCACTGAGCCGGCCACAACCAACTCTGGAGGGAGTCTATTCCACATTCTCACAGCTCTCACTGTGAAGAAACCTTTCCGTGTTTGGAGATTACATTTCCTTCAGCCATACTATGTAACAAAGACGGAAATAAAAAAGCTACGTTAAGATAACAATATTCCAATGTATATAGACTTTTTTTTGCAGTCTGCCATAGGTTGCAGCTCAGCATTGCTTTTGTTGAAAAAGTTACTTTTATTATGTTTCAAATAAAAAAACAATTTTGTAGTTAGTCTGGAATTATAATGAATATGTTTGTTGCCGAGAGATATTACATTGAGAGCGGTCATCAGTATCGTTCCAAGCTGGCCAGGGTTCACATAACAAGTGGTGAAGGACTGAACTGATCTGTGCATCTACGTCACCCCACATGTGGCAGAGCGGGCTCCCGTCTGGGTGTCAGGAACTTGTTATATTGCTTTTTCTCGGTGAATAATTGAAGCCCATTGTTTATTCCAGTTCTCCTGTTGGACGGAGCCTCTCCCTCATTTGGATGTTGAACGGTCTCTCATTTTGCCTCCTCTTCACCCTCATATCCAGCTGGCTGGCAGATTGAACCATTCCTTTGCTGACTTTAGAAAATGTCTTTCCTGAAAGTGTGGAGAGCTCTGGAAAGTTCAATTATCATTGCTTGGAGTTTAAGGATCGGGTAATGCAGATCTTTACTTACAAGATTTAATGCGGTTTGCATTATGCTTTTTTTTTAACAAAAAAAAGAAAAACTTGTAAAATCTGGAAAAATGACTGATGTCAGACTGGATGTCGCTCCACTTCCTTAAACTGAACCTTTCCAAAACCGAGTTTCTTGTCTCCCCCCCCCCAGCCCGGACCCCACCCCTCATTGACTTCTCTATCACATCCAACAACGCTACCATCAAACCCGCCCCGCAGGCCAGAGTACTTGGTGTCATTCTGGACTCCAACCTATCCTTCCAGCCCCAAGTCCAATCTTTAACAAACTCATGCAGACTCCGCCTCCGCAACATGCAGACTCCACCTCCGCAACATGCAGACTCCGCCTCCACAACATGCAGACTCCACCTCCGCAACATCGCCAAAATCTGCACGTTCCTAACCCCAGAAACCACTAAACAGCTCATCCCCTCCCTCATCATATCACGACTCGACTACTGCAACTCCCTCCTCACTGGCCTGCCTCGCCGCTGGCTATCCCCGCTTCAGTCCATCCTGAATACGGCTGCCAGACTGATTCACCTTTCCAACCGCTCCATCGCCACCCCCCTCTGCCAATCCCTCCACTGGCCTCCACTCAGTGTCCTCCATCCCCCTCTGCCAATCCCTCCACTGGCCTCCACTCAGTGTCCTCCATCCCCCTCTGCCAATCCCTCCACTGGCCTCCACTCAGTGTCCTCCACCCCCCTCTGCCAATCCCTCCACTGGCCTCCACTCAGTGTCCTCCATCCCCCTCTGCCAATCCCTCCACTGGCCTCCACTCAGTGTCCTCCACCCCTCTCTGCCAATCCCTCCACTGGCTTCCGATTGCACAACGGATCAAATTCAGAATCCTAACACTGACGTACAAAGCCGTCCACCATACTGCCCCGAACTACATCACCGACCTAATATCCAAGTACCGCCCAACACGCACACTCCGCTCCTCACAAGACCTCCTTCTCTCTAGTTCCCTGGTCTCCTCCTCCCATGCCCGCCTCCAGGACTTCTCCAGGGTGTCACCCATCCTCTGGAACTCCCTGCCCCAACCCATCAGATTATCACCTACTCTCCTCTCCTTTAGGCACACCCTGAAACCCACCTCTTCAGGGAAGCCTACCCCACCCCCTGCTAACTTGCCAACCTCCTCCACTCTTCCTACCACCCCATCCCCCACAGCTATCTCCTCCTGTACCACTATCCCCTCCCTCCTAGATTGTAAGCTCCAAGGAGCAGGGCCCTCGATCCCCTCATGTTTTGCATTGTATTGGTATTGTTCTGTCACATGTTCTGTCCCCCTTTGTAATGTACAGCGCTGAGTGAACTATTGGCGCTTTATAAATACTGTATAATAATAATAATAATAACTTGGTTTCCAGCAAGCAGTAGATAAAAAAAAAGAAAGACAGAGGGCACCACCTTCTAAGTGTAGTTTATTAGTGAAGAGATAAAAACAAATGAATCAATGCACTCACTGTGTGGGACATGATCATGATCGACTTGCAAGTAGACAGGTCCAGTTGAAAGCAAACTGATACACACTCACCAACCACTCTATTAGGTCCACCTTGCTAGTCCCGGGTTGGACCCCCTTTTGCCTTCATTCTTCATGGCATAGATTCCACAAGGTGCTGGAAACATTCCTCAGAGATGTGGGTCCATATTGACATGAGAGCATCACGCAGTTGCTGCAGATTTGCCGGATGCACATCCATGATGGGAATCTCCCATTCCACCTCATCCCAAAGGTGCTCTATTGGATGGAGATCTGGTGACTGTGGAGGCCATTGGAGTCCAGTGACCTCATTGTCATGTTCCAGAAACCAGTGTGAGATGTTTTGAGCTTTGTGACATGGAGCATTATCCTGCTGGAAGGGGCCATCAGAAGATGGGGACGCTGGAGTCATAGAGGGATGGACATGGTCAGCAACAATACTCAGGTAGGCCGTGGTGCTTAAACAATCCTCCATTGGTACTAAGGGGCCCAAAGTGTGCCAAGAAAATCCCTAAAAATGCTAAAAAATTCATATGGGTACAGTGTTGCATGACCGCGCAATTGTCATTCAAAGTGTGATAGCGCTAAAAGCTGAAAATTGGCCTGGACAGGAAGGGGGTGAAAGTGTCCGGACTGGAAGGGGAGAAAGTGTCCAGACTGGAAGGGGGTGAGAGTGTCTGGACTGGAAGGGGGTGAAAGTGTCTGGACTGGAAGGGGGTGAAAGTGTCCGGACTGAAAGGGGGAGTAAGCGTCCGGACTGGAAGGGGGTGAAAGTGTCCGGACTGGAAGGGGGGGAAAGTGTCCGGACTGGAAGGGGGTGAAAGTGTCCGGACTGAAAGGGGGTGTAAGTGTCCGGACTGGAAGGGGGGAAAGTGTCCGGACTGGAAGGGGGGGAAAGTATCCGGACTGGAAGGGGGGAAGTGTCCGGACTGGAAGGGGGTGAGATTGTCCGGATTGGAAGTGGTTAATATACAGGTCAGACTTTTATCCCATTCATGATGGGAACAACGAAATGAATCGCTTTTCAAAAAATGGTTGAGCAAGTGTTAACCAGATTGGCCATGCATACCACATCTGGTGTCGCTGCCCCGGTGGACAGTCTTAGGCCCATTGAGATTCATTCTCTTAGGATACTTAGTGAGGATGGTTCTATTGTTAGTAAAAATTCATATAACGGGGGCTTGGTTGTTGTCCGGGACGCCGACACATACAGACATGAGGATCTTAGACAGCTTTCAGATGAGTACTTACCTAAGGATCCTACCAAAGAGTATACATGTGTACTCACTTCACTGATCCAGAAGGGTGTCTGATTGGGTATTCTATCCAAACGTGAAAGTGAAGCACTGATTCCAGAGTCTCCTGTTGTCCCGATATTTTACCATCTATCTAAGACACATAAGGGGTTGGACCCCTTAACGGGTAGACCCATTGTAGGGGGTCCCTGAACGAAAGGGTTGGACAATGGTTGGATTTCCAACTACAACCTATAGTGGTGGGACTCCTCAGCTACCTTTGTGATACCAACCATTTGTTGAACCTGTGTCAGGAGGTTCAATGGACTGATGGGGATAGGTGGATCACATGTGATGTGATGTCATGGGTCATGTGATGTGCCAAGCCTATATTCATCCATCCCCCATACTTTGGGGCTTAGGGCTGTTTCCTTCTTTCTAGATTTGTGTGGACTGTATTCCTGCATACAGAAAGGAATTCATTTTGGAAAGTCTTGAATACCTATTATCACACAACTACTTTTCTTTTGATGGCGTTTTGACCTCCAACGATGTGGGGCAGCGATGGGTGCCAGGTTATCGCCTCTCTCGCCAACCTCTACTTGGGTTGGTGGGAGAGGGTTAAGATATTTGGACCTGACAACCTGTTCCATCCCTACATCCAATTGTTCACGCGCTACATAGATGATTTGATCTGTTCCGGTGAGTTTGTTGATTTGGAAGGTTTTTCGTCGTATCTCAACGACAATGAACTTAACCCCAGCCTCTCTGGACAGATGAGCGATCACAACATTCATTTCTTGGATGTCACACTGAGGGGTTGTGAGGGTGCAGTTGTCACCGGTTTGTATAGGAAACCCTTACCAAGCAATAGCATTCTAAGAGCTGACTCAGGACATCCCAGACATCCAGTTAGAGGGATTCCTGCAGGACAGTTCCTGCGATTACATGGGATTTGCAATAAGGATGAAGATTTCAATAGAGAGGTGACACAGACATGGGATCGCTTTTTATGGAGAGGTTATCCGTTGCCCATAATAGATCGTGCTGTGGACAGACCCAGACTGGCCATAGGATGCACCGGGCATTTGCCCAGAGGGCCGGGGCCGCCTGGATAGGAGAGCCGGTCACATAGAGGACCGTGCAGTTCTTGGTTCCTCTATGTTCCGCCCGGCCGCCACTCCTATCCATCTCTTGCAGGCTGCATGCCCTGGGCTCCTGTATACTTCCCCATGGCTGGCCCTCCTCATCCCCCCCCCCCACCGAGCACTGCGGGGATCTGGCAGCATATTCCGACCCCAGAGGTGACAGTCCCCACCCACCACAGACTGGAGAGGAGAGAGGAAGCTGGCCATCCTCCTCCCGCCCTCTCCTCCTGTGTCTGCCCCACCCATGCTTCCAACTAGCCTTGTGTGTTCTCTCCCCCTTCTTTCTCTCCCTCCCCTCTCTCTCTCTCTCCCTCCCTCTCTCTCCCCCTCTCTCTCTCCCTCTCTCTCTCTCCCCCCTCTCTCTCCCCCCTCTCCCCATCTCTCTCTCCCCCCTCCCTCATCTCTACCTCCCTCCCCCTCTCTCTATCTCCCTGTCTCTCTCCCCTCCCTCTCTCTCTCTCCCCCCTCTCTCCCCATATCTCTCTCTCCCCCTTGCCCCATCGCCTCCTCTCTCTCTCTCTCCCTCTCTCCCCCTCTCCCCATCTCTCTCTCTCCCCCCTCCTCTACCACCTTCTCCCTCTCTCTCCCCCTCCCCCCCCTCTCTCTCCCTTCCTCTCTGCCCATCTCTCTCTCTCCCTCTCTCTCTCCCTCCCCCTCTCTTTCCCTCTCTCCCCCTCCTCTCTCTCGCTCCTCTCCCTTCCCCTCTCCCCATCTCTCTCCCCCCCTCCCCCATCTCTACCTCCCTCCCCCCTCTCTCCATCTCCCTGTCTCTCTCCCCTCCCTCTCTCTCTCCCCCCCTCTCCCCATCTCTCTCTCTCCCCCTTGCCCCATCGCTACCTCTCTCTCTCTCTCCCTCTCTCCCCCCTCTCCCCATCTCTCTCCCCCCCTCCTCTACTGCCCTCTCCCCCCTCTCTCTCTCCCCATCTCTCTCTCTCCCTCTCTCTCTCCCTCACCCTCTCTTTCCCTCTCTCCCCCTCCTCTCTCTCGCTCCTCTCCCTTCCCCCCCCTCTCTCTCTCTCCCCCCCTCTGTCCGCCCCTCTCTCCCCTCTCTTTCTCTCTCTCTTCTCCCCTCTCTCCCCCCCCTCTTTCTCTTTCTCTCTCCCTCTCTCTCTCTGTCTTGTCTGTCTCTCCCCCCCCGAAAGAAACAATGTATTAATAATAAAGGAGAGGTATAGTTCCAGGCAGGGACCACCAGTTTCCTCCACTGCTTTCAGCCTAGAGTTTGGGAGGATTGAAAGGATCATTGAGCGCTATCTTCCCATACTTCTGAGGGATGACATATTTCCACAGATATTGTCCCACGGTACTACAATAGTTCCCCGACGTGCACCAGCTTCGGGCAATACTCTGTCCTCCAGCTATTTCTCCTCTAGAAAAACTCAGAACCTGGCTGAGGTGTCAGGGCAACTACAGGTGTGGGATAGACGGCTGTCCCTGGGGAGGAATTTAGATCCACGGTTAGCGGCACGGAGTACAGGATCTTTATCAGCTGCTATACTGAGCATCTAATATATCTGATCACCTGTAGAAGTTGTCAAGTACAATATGTTGGGAGGACGACTAGGAGGCTACGAGATCGCCGCCATGATCATGTGAATGACATACAAAAGAATCATTCTACCAATGTCGCTAAGCATTATACCAGTGCTCATGGAGGCGACCTTAGTGCTCCCATCATACAGGACATCGAGGGGGTGGACAGGTCTCCTAGGGGTGGAGATGGATTCAGATTGCTGTGCAAACGTGAAGTCTTTTGGATTGTCAATGGAGGTAAATGGATGTAAAAAGGACCAAAAACGGATGTAGACAGATGAAAACGGATCTAAACGGATGAAAAACATTTGTAAACCAATGTAAACAAATGAAAAACAGATGTAAATGGAAATCAATTTAAATGGGAACATGTGTGTTGCAGTGCATTTTTGGTGTCATTTGATGCATTCCAGTGCGTCTTGGTGCGTTCCAGTACAGTTCTGTGCAGGAAAAATGCAGCCTGTTCTACTTTTTTTCTTCTGCAACTGGAACTGCAAACACTGATGTGAACTATGATACTGACAACCATATCACCTACTTTCTGTGCGTTTTGGATGCAGAAAAAACACACTGAAACGCATGATGTGTGAACTGGCCCTTAACCAGGATTGCTGTACTGGGGGGGGAGGTTAATCCTTCACCCTGAGGGGGGGGGGGGGGGGGCTGTGTGATAATGGTGCCTCTTTTAGGGTTGGTCCACACTATAAAAGTGCAGTCTGATGCGTTTCTGCATGCGTGTTTTTGGTGCATTTTCAATGCGTTACGGTGCGTTTTTGATGTGTTCCAGTTCAATTTTTCCTTCTCTTTTTCTTCAATGTAAATAGGAACATGTGTATTGGAGTGCATTTTTGGTGTGTTCCAGTACAGTTCTGTGCAGGAAAAATGCCGCCTGTACTACTTTTTCTCTTATGCAAGCGTAACGCACCGGAACTGCAAGCGCTGATGCAGGAGTGGACTGATAACTAATGGGGCCCCCAGGCAATAGGGAATCATACGGCCCCTGTGTCCTCACCCACACTCAAATCACACCCAAAAAAGCCTAGGAAAGGTACTAGGGGCATCTCATGGGGCCCCCTACTGACCCCGGTGGGTCAGTCCGCCCCTGCACTGATGTGAACTATGACACTGACAACCATATCACCTACTTTCTATGCATTTTGGATGCAGAAAAAAAGCAACTGAAACACATTTCAGTGTGAACTGATCCTAAGGGCCGGTTCACACTATAGAAACGCAGCTCAGATGTGTTCTGGACAGGGGCGGACTGACAACTCATGGGGCCCCCGGGCAATAGAGGATCATGGGGCCCCTGTGTCCTCGCCCACAATCAAACCACACCCAAAAAAGCCTATGAAAAGGTACGAGGGGCATCTCAAGGGGCCCCCTACTGACCCCTGGCCCTCGGGCAGTGCCCGAGTTCCCAAATGGTCAGTCCGCCCCTGGTTCTGGATGTGTTTCCACATGCACGTTTTTCATGCATTCCAGGGTGTTTTTTATGTGTTTTTCTCACGTTCTGGTGCATTTTTGATGCGCTCCAGCTCATTTTTTTCTATCAATTTAAATGGGAACATGTGTGTTGCAGTACGTTTTTGGTGCGACTTGATGCATTCCAGTTTGTCTTGGTGCCTTCCAGTACAGTTCTGTGCAGGAAAAATTCAGCCTGTTCTACTTTTTTTTCTTCTGCAACCGGAACGCACCGGAACTGCAAACGCTGATGTGAACGATGACATTGACAACCATATCACCGACTTTCTGTGCGTTTTGGATGCAGAAAAAAAGCAACTGAAATGCATTGAGTGTGAACTGACCCTTAACCAGGATTGCTGTACTGGGGGGGGGTTAATCCTTTACCCCGGGGGGGGGGGGGGGCTGTGGGATAACGGTTGCAGAAAAAAAAGTAGAGCAGGCTGCATTTTTCCTGCACAGAACTGTACTGGAAAGCACCAAAATGCATTGGAATGCACATATCCCTATTTACATTGAAAAAAAGAGAGGGGGGGGGAAAGAACTGGAAGACACCAAAAATAAATAAAAAATGCCCCAGAATGCATAGAAAACGTGTAAAAAATGTGCATGCAAAAACGCATCCGGACTGCGTTTCTATAGTGGGAACCGGCCCTAGAGGCAGTGCCGGGAAAATGTCCTCTAGCACCCAGAGTGAAGATGCCAAATGGTGCCCCTCCCCAGATGTATGAGCATTATGTGTCAGCAAAAATATATCGGAAGGCTATAGGATCACAAAATCAGGGCCCCCCCACTAGAGATGCCACTGGCTATCATATTGCCACTGGGCAGTGTTTGATTACCTTCCCCCTACTCACATTCTTTACTGGGAGGAGATGGGGAGGGTAAACACTGCACAGCGGTGGTATGGCAATCTCAATCCAGGAGAGCTGCAGTGCCAGGAGATGGAGATGGATGGGAGAGAGAGCTCAGCCTGCACCTCCCCCCCCCCGGCTCTCGTCCTCTCCAGATCCAGAGGGTAAACAAACACTGCACAGTGGCCGTACGGCAATCCCGATCCAGGAGAGCTGCAGTGCCAGGAGATGGAGCTGGAGGGGAGAGAGAGCATAGCCTGCACCTCCCCCCGGCTCTCCTCCTCTCCAGATCTAGAGGGTAAACAAACACTGCACAGTGGCTGTACGGCAATCCCGATCCAGGAGAGCTGCAGTGCCAGGAGATGGAGCTGGAGGGGAGAGAGAGCATAGCCTGCACCTCCCCCCGGCTCTCCTCCTGTCCAGATCTAGAGGGTAAACAAACACTGCACAGTGGCGGTACGGCAATCCCAATCCAGGAGAGCTGCAGTGCCAGGAGATGGAAATGGATGGGAGAGAGAGCACAGCCTGCACCTCCCCCCCGGCTCTTGTCCTCTCCAGATCTAGAGGGTAAACAAACACTGCACAGTGGCGGTACGGCAATCCCAATTCAGGAGAGCTGCAGTGCCAGGAGATGGAGCTGGAGGGGAGAGAGAGCACAGCCTGCACCTCAACCAGGCTCTCCTCTCCAGATCTGGCTTGTCTCCTCCAAAAGCTAAGCTGACAGGAGTAATGAGGCTGCCAGGACTACTCCTGTCAGCTTGTAGGTAGGAACTCTCCACACGATGCCCCCCCCAACTCACATAATACCACTGCACCCAGGGCAGCATCCCCTCCCGCCCACCCTCTGTCCTGGCCCTGGCAAAAGGTAACTTAGCTTTTGGAGGAGACAAGCCCATTCACAAGTCTGAGCTCGACGCTCGAAATTGCTCAACAAGGGGAGGGGGAACGCAAGTAGCTGGTCTTGCCTAGTTTGCAAAATGCACCCATGTCCTCAGCGTTGCCCCAACTGAACTCACACACTTGAGCAGTTTTGAGCTTCAAGCTGAAAGATGCTCAAGTGTGAATGGGTCCAAGACCCCATCCACAAGTTTGAGCTTGGTGCTCAAAAATGCCCCAACTGAACTCACACACTTGCTTTTTTCCCCAGGGGACCTAGCTTCTAGGAGAATCACCAATAACCAACCAAGTGGGAGCACCATACCCCAGAGGGGCTCCCCAGTTTTGTAACAATTCACTTATTCATTGACACCCCACCCCTTACAAAGACCCCCTTGACTTGCCAAGCTGCTGTGACAAAACATTATACATATATTTATATATTCTATAAATGAATACCTCCCCCCACCCCCTGACTTACAACAAACCACAAGTCTAGGGCACTTAGATGGAGAAACTTCCTCTTTGCCTGAACTTTCCAGAATGAATACTCAGCAACCCTTTCTTGGACAACCCTTACTGCCCATCTGACCTTCAGCTTCCAGTCAAGTAAGACCTACACCCCTTACGCCCCATTATTTTAACCCTTTTCTGACCTGATCTTCCCCTTCGTCATGCAGCTCCTTTCTTCATTTGCTCTTCTCTGGGTCTCGCTGATCCTGGTGTCAGCCCAGTACCAGTGACACAGGTGACAGGCTCTCTGCTAGGAATTTGAACAAAATGGAACCCAGCCTTTGGTGGCTGCATGGACTACAAACATTGACAGGAAAGGGTTGCCTTTGCCTTTCTTTAGTATGTGCTTCTCCATCACTTGAACTGCCTCTACCGGTAGACTGGATATAAGTAGTGAGTAGAGCCAGTGGGGGTTCACAGAGTTTTCTAGAGTGCAGAAATGAAGTGTTTCTTCCCTCTATGCCCCCCCCCCCCCCCCCAGTGCTGTCAGCTATCCTCCCCTCCTTCCTACCAGCAGCTGCAAGCACACAATAGGATCCTTCAGGATGGAGAGTGGGGAAGGGTCCAAAAAATATGTCACATTTTACCAGCCCCTTTATTTCCTGAATGAACACAATGAGTGCTCAGTTTGTCACATTTTACCAGCCCCTTTCTTTCCTGAATGAACACAATGAGCGCTCAGTATGTCACAATTTATCAGCCCCTTTCTTTCCTGAATGAACACAATGAGTGCTCAGTATGTCACATTTTACCAGCCCCTTTCTTTCCTGAATGAACACAATGAGTGCTCGGTATGTCACATTTTACCAGCCCCCTTCTTTCCTGAATGAACACAATAAGTGCTCGGTACCGAACACTCACTGTGTTCATTTATAGCCGAAGCAGGGGCGGACTGACCATTGGAGCACTCGGGCAGTGCCCAAGGGCCCGGGGTCAGTAGGGGGCCCCATGTAATGCCCCTGGTACCTTTTGTATAGGCTTTTTTGGGTGTGATTTGAGTGTGGTCAAGGACACAGAGGCCCCCATGATGCCCTATTGCCCGGGAGCCCCATGAGTTGTCAGTCCGCCCCTGAGCCGAACCATAGTAAACTGTGTTTTTTGAAGGGAGGCCCTGTTCGGTTGGCTGTGTTGGGCCCCGTGGTTTCTAACGGCAGCCCTGGCTGGGCCCCAGCCTGGAATGCAAGGTCATGCAAGTAGCTTCGAGCTGATGTGAGGGATCAGTGTAGTGGTGGTCCAGGAGGATGGCTCTGTGGGTTCAAACCCATAGTCCACATGCAACAGAGCAGACAATGGAGTTCTGTGTAGGGCATTTGGGCCAGGAACAGCCTTAACCACCTGGGTGACACGAAGGTGTAACAGGCTAAGAGACATGTAGTCACCTACTTGACATAATAACCTTCATCTCGTTGTTACGGCACCTTTATTAAACCATAAAGCACAATAATCTCCAAAGAAAGTTGCGTTCTCAGATTTTTATTCCTGTTTCTGTGAACCAAATCCTCATGGAACAGTTCTACTGTGGAATGCCTTGCAGCTCAGAATTAATAAGGAACCTTCTAAACCTCGAACAATATCTTTATTCTAGTCTGGATTTTGAGCCTCAAAGTCTGAAGCCTCGGGTAAGCTAAGCTTTATTGTATTTCACGGAGCTGGAAAAAATGATGTTTGTTCTGGTGAGCCTTTAATTATTAAGTAGAAGAACACACCTGGTCCCGGACATAAGACGGGAGGCTCCAAGGCTGATACTGAAGCCTACAGAGATTGGACAGAGAAATGACAATTTTCGGGTGGACAGTGTCCGCATTAAGTGCTGGAAAAACCTGTACTCTGGCCTGTGGTCCAATGGTTTCCGCCATGAAAAGGACGTTCACCTTTAAAGACCTCTATGTATAACAAGGGAGGTGAAGCACCGAAGTTAACAAAATTAAACCACTCGTGTTTTTTTTAGAACCTATATCGTTTATTGTATTTTTCGCACCATAAGACGCACCTAGGTTTTAGAGGAGGAAGACAAGAAAAAAATATTCTGAACCAATAGACTGCAGACATAGTACAGGAGATGACCAGAGACTGCGGACACAGTACAGGAGATGACCGGAGACTGCGGACACAGTACAGGAGATGACCAGAGACTGCGGACACATGACTAGTGCACCCGAGATAGGTTCATCCAGACCCCACTACACCACCATTACCCTTCCATACCAATCCCCTTTACTTACTGTACTTACAGAAAACACAACACCAATTTTGGAGTAAATAGCCAGCACGGCCTTTTATTAACCAATCAAGTTTAAACACATCAACCATTCCTTATAACAGAAAACATAAAGAGTTGTCGTTGGTCTTTGAAGGCACCACCAAAACGATCCGAAATGCACCTGCGAACAACCATATTCCACTAGGCCTCCAGCCGCAACCAACCAGCTCGGAGACAACCATACCGTCCGCAGTGCAGCACCACCACCTTCCAGTTAAACCTCGGTTAACTGGGAATGTTCCCGGGCACACCATACCAACGATGGGTCCCACACCATTTTGTACCTCCAAGATAAGAACTGCCTCCAAAGACCAACCACCGCCACAGCACGCTGGGTGAGCCCTTACCCATGCGTGCCACACCACAACAAACCCCTCCAAACTCCATCCTTTAGACCCAGAGACCATAAATCCGCTCCAACCGCAGTCAGATGTACCCCAGCACTCCAAAGATACCTCCAAGTATCCACCTCTAGCTCCAGATGCCGGACCACCAGCCCCCCCCATTACGGACAAAGAAGCACCCCACCTCCTTGTCGACCTTCAGATCGATGCCACCCGCAGGAAGCACCAGGACATCCAGTGGGCCATCCCGTCGAGTCAAACGCTGCCCCCCTGCAGCACACGACCCCACAACATACCCGGCACACCCATCCAGCTGACAGAAGCTTCCTGCCTAGCCAACCCCAGCTGCCTACCAGTAGGCCTAACATCCCCAAGAACACATAGGAGTGACCCAGGATCCACACCAGGCCACACCGCTCCCTCTGAAAGAAAAGGACAAGCAATACCCCCAGGACAATACATCACCCAGACAGGACAGGCACTCCCCCCAGGCCATGACAACAGAACACGAGACCCCACTAGACCCCCAACAGATGCGGACGAACGCACAGTCGAAATCTCCGTGAATCCCACCTACCAATACGTGCGACCCATATCCAACAAACCCCACCCGGCAGCTTCCGTAGTAGCCCCCATCCAAAGCGAATGCGAAGCACACAAGGACGCATCCAACCAGCCGCCGTGAAACACCATCAGAAAACTGACACAAAGTGAATTAAGAGGACCCCTCAGCGTGCTGGAAAAAAGGACCCCTGCCCCACCGGACGATGGGATAGAAAATCCGGCACCGCACCCACTGGGCACACATAAGATGCTGGAAGAGCAAAGAACTGCACCCCATGCACCACGCCCCAACTGGTCCATCCTAGACCGATGGACGAGCACCTCCCACCCCAGTAAACCCAGCACACGACCACATCCCCCAATAACCCCCCAATAACTGATGTAGACGGACTACCGAACTCACCAAAACGCAATGCCCCCAAAAGGCCACCGCAAAGGCCGTACCGAAACAAACACCTCGAAGCCCGAAAGACACACAGACCGCAGGCGCACAAACCAAGACCCTAACAACTCAACGGACACCGGATGCCGTGAATCCCTTCAGCGATGAGCCCTACGGGAACCCCGAAGGGCCTGTCGAACCCAAAAAGGCTTTCGTGAAAACCCCGACACCCCAGCAACTTAAGAAGAAGGCCAAACCAGCCAACCGGCAATCAAACACAGCAGCCGACACCCCCCGCTCTAATTTCCGTGCCAAAATTACAACACAGCCAACCCACCTCAGGCCCCCACGGATCAATATTGACCCGCCGCAGCAGGTCCACCACTCCCGCCAGTAAAAAATGCACCTGCGGACAACCATATGCCACTAGGCCTCCAGACGCAACCAACCAGCTCGGAGACAACCATACCATCCGCAGTGCAGCACCACCACCTGCCAGTTAAACCTTGGTTAACTGGAATGTACCTGGGCACACCATACCAACGATGGGTCCCACACCATTTAAGTCGAGTATGCAGACCATGTCGCCTCACTCCCCGACTACCGAATCCAGCCTGCAACGACCCCAAGGCAAAATCCCACAGCCAGTCGGGACAAGGAACCCCGCGGTGCTCCTCCCCCAGCACCAACCCTCGGAATGTGTCCCACTGAAAATGAGCCAAAGCGACAACCAGAGTTTGCTCAATCCCAGGGAGATGCACAGCATGAAGAAAAATGGTCAGCTGCAGGCAACGCAACACGAAATGGCGAAGCAGGCCAACCACCGGCCGCGAAGAAGCTGAGACCCGATTGATGACCCGAACCACCCCCAAAATGTTACACCGAAAATGAACCTTTACTTCCGAAAAATGCTCCCCCCACACGGCAACCACCAGCACCACCGGAAAAAAAAAATACCAACAGCACCAAGATACGAAGAACAAACCCCCCGCCTCCCACCAGGAAGCAGGCCATGGAACCGCGCTCCACCGACTTCAGCAAAAGGCCCCATATCCCACGGAAGCCGCCGCATCCGGGAACAAATCCAGGTCAAAATAGCTCCCAGGGCCCGACATCCACAGAGCTCGCCTGTTGAAGGAATCCAAAAAGGTGAGCCAAATCTGCAATCGGCGGCAGAACACCCAACCCATCGGCAGTATACGGTAAGCGAAGGTAAGCTTTGCCCAACAACGACTGCCAGGCCCGCAGCTGAAACTTACACTTGCCCAGTACCCCACGAATCTCAACTTTGAAGGCCAACAGCTTGTCCTCAGGCAGCCGGCACTCCACAGCTCCGGAATCCAAACAACGCCCAGGAAAGTAATCACCGAAGCCGGGCCCTCCGTCTTGTCCAACGCCAGCGGAATAACGAAACGTTGTGCAATGTGTTGCAAAGTGGCCAGCAAAAACTGCACATACCCCGGAAGCTGGCGGACCCACACAAAGAAAATCATCTAAATAACGGATGACCGCAGGCACCCCGGAGACATCCCGCACCACCCACTCCATGCATGAACTGAACTTCTCGAACAAAGCGTAGGATATAAAACACCCCATGAGAAGGCACTTCACAACATAAAACGAGCCCTCCCAACGACAACCCAAAAACACGAAGACCGGCCGGATGTACCCACAACAGCCGAAGCGCTGACTCAATATCCCATAACGCCAGGAGCGCACCGCGCCCATACCGAATAACCCAGAAAACTGCCGCATCGAACGACGTATAATACACCGCACCTGACTCTGTATTGATGGCGTCGGTCACCGACCCCACTGTCAGGAAGGACAGGTGAGGAATTAACCGAAACGCATGAAGCTCCTTTTTGGGCACAACCCCCCAAGGGAGAAAAAGGAAACGGGCCGCCCACGCGGTCTAAACCCACTTCCTTACGTAACTTATCCGAAACTACCGCTGCATACTGCAAGGCCGACCGTGAGTTCCGCGCTAAAAGGAGGAATCGAAGTCAAAGTACACGGGATGCGGAAACCCTCCGAACAAAACTGGAACCGCCAGCAGAACCCCTACGCTTTGAGGCTGATTGTCCTGGGGAGAACGAACCACCGGCCCACCCCGAAAACAGACCAGAGGGCCTCGCCGGAGTCATGAGCTGTATCCAAAGGCCAGGGCCGTATTGTCCCAGCGCAATGACGGGTAAACCGCCCTACGCTGCCGAAACTGTTCATCGCACCGTAGCCCAGTGATCCCCCCTTAAACCCAGGAGCCTCGCTAATAGCGTCAAGGGAACAGAAAAACGCCGAGCAATGCTCAGGGGCCGTTTCCCCAATGACACTGGCCACAATCGCGAAAGCCTGCAACCAATGAGCAAAAACACGCGGGATAAACGAAAAGAACGCCGCTTCTCCGCGTCCTCCCGCCTGCCCCCGTCAACCCTCGACCCATCGACAGGCAGCCGCTCCAAGAGCAAGAGCGTGAAGATCCCGACATACACACCTCACCCAATCTACTCCCGTACATCCGAATGTCAATGCACACCAACGGGCCCTCGAACCACCGGCACACTGCGAAGCCGCCCGGCCCTGGCACCCCCCGCACCCTCACCCAAAACCGTGGATGGGGCCGCCTAGCCCAGAGCACCGGACCCCGCCGTAACCACCCCTGACCCTAACCCGGAGAAGAAAACACCAGGCCCCCGTGCGTCCCCATTATACTGCCCTAGGCCCCCGCAAACATCCCCACCTGCAGGCGGGAATCACACAGAAGCAGGCCCAGCGCCCCCACTACCGCCCAGCGCAAAGCGCCGCAACAAGTCCCCAGCCGGACCGCAAAACGCAGACCCCCGCACCAATACCCAACGAGATGACGCCGCCCCCCGACACCGCAGAAGCCCGCCCCCAACAGTTCCCGGAGAGCAGCTGAAAAGAAGAGAGCAGACCCCAAAAAAAATGGTAACTCACCAGGCTGCCCAGGAGACGTCCCAGCAGCCGCGCGTCCAAAATCCACCGGTGCCGAGCTGCCAGCTGTCGCCCCCGGATCGGGTTCCGATAGCTCGCCCTCCGATCGGTCCTCCTCCTCTCGCTGACTGGATGGCCTCCCAGTCCCAGGAGCCACGGGTCCCGCAGGTCTGTGCCGCTCCTGCTGCCCAGCACCAGCCATGCTCCCTGACGACCCTGGGCACTTGCCAGCCCTCCGCCTAGCGCTGCACCTGTGGAAAAATTTTTTTTTTTTTTTTTTTATGGAGCCGCTGCTCCATGCTGACAGGGGGCCCGCCGGCCGCAGCACCAGACAGCCCGGCAGCTGCAGCAGGACATCTCCCCCCGCCGGGCACCCTCCCTGACAGGTGCCTTGTCAGCGGAGGAGCCGCTATCATCCCGTCCTCACTGCCGTGCGGGCGGGGGGCGGGGCTTCGTCCACGAGTGACCCCGCCCCCCCGAACTCCGCCGAAGCCTAGGATTCCTCCCGGCCTCCCCGGGAGCAGAGGCAGGAGAGCGCCCTGCCAGCGGGGGCCGGAGGGTCCCGAGTGGGGCTCCCATCATGGAGCCGAGCCCTGGGCTAGTGGGGAGACCGGGGGAAAGCTCTCCGGAGGCGCAGACCTCCCAGCACATGGGTGCTCCCGCCCGACTACCTCCGAGGAGCCCGGGTCCTGCAGAAAAGCAGAGACCCGGCTCCGCAGCCAGGCCCTCCCCTTGGAGGCCGCAGACTCACCCAGCCCGGCCCAACCGTCCTTCTACTTCCCGGCCTCCCCACAGGCAGACTCAGGAGAGCGCCCTGCCAGCGGGGCCGGAGGGTCCCGAGTGGGGCTCCCGTTCTGGTCCTGAGCTCTCTGTGGGGCGGGCAAAAGTGCTCCGGAGGCCTAAGCACATGGGCGCTCCTGCCCCCCTGCCGCTGGTGACAAGCCCGGGCCCCACAGTGAGGCAGAGACCCGGCTCCGCAGCCAGTACAGCCCCTGCAAGCCGCAGCCGGGCCAATTGTCCCTCCCTGGCAGCTGCCACTGTACCTAAACCTCAGGGAAGGACACCCTGGTGGAGGGCGAGAGGGAAGCTCTCTTTCCCACGTCCAGCTCCCAACTGACGCCCCTCCCCAGAACACTCCACCCTAAAGTGCAGGAGACCCCACCTACACTCTCCTCTACCAACCAGATCCCCCAGCTATCCTTTACCAACCCTAATACTAACATTAACCCTTACACATCTTCCTTCCCACTCTGGGCCTAGTCATGCCTGCCCTGCGCTAATTCTTTTCTTCTTTTTTCGCTGCAGGCATTTCTGTACAGGAGATGACCAGAGACTGCGGACACAGTACAGGAGATGACCAGAGACTGCAGACACAATACAGGAGATGACCAGAGACTGCGGACATAGTACAGGAGATGACCAGAGACTGCAGACACAATACAGGAGATGACCAGAGACTGCGGACATAGTACAGGAGATGACCAGAGACTGCGGACATAGTACAGGAGATGACCAGAGACTGCGGACACAGTACAGGAGATGACCAGAGACTGCGGACACAGTACAGGGGATGACCAGAGACTGAAGACATAGTACAGGAGATGACCAGAGACTGCAGACACGGTACAGGAGATGACCAGAGACTGCAGACACAGTACAGGAGATGACCAGAGACTGCGGACACAATACAGGAGATGACCAGAGACTGCGGACATAGTACAGGGGATGACCAGAGACTGCAGACATAGTACAGGAGATGACCAGAGACTGCAGACACGGTACAGGAGATGACCAGAGACTGCAGACACGGTACAGGAGATGACCAGAGACTGCAGACACAGTACAGGGGATGACCAGAGACTGCAGACATAGTACAGGAGATGACCAGAGACTGCGGACACAGTACAGGGGATGACCAGAGACTGCAGACATAGTACAGGAGATGACCAGAGACTGCGGACACAATACAGGAGATGACCAGAGACTGCGGACACAGTACAGGGGATGACCAGAGACTGCAGACATAGTACAGGAGATGACCAGAGACTGCAGACATAGTACAGGAGATGACCAGAGACTGCAGACACGGTACAGGAGATGACCAGAGACTGCAGACACGGTACAGGAGATGACCAGAGACTGCTGACATACTACAGGAGATGACCAGAGACTGCAGACACAGTACAGGAGATGACCAGAGACTGCGGACATGGTACAGGAGATGACCAGAGACTGCAGACACAGTACAGGAGATGACCAGAGACTGCAGACATGGTACAGGAGATGACCAGAGACTGCTGACATACTACAGGAGATGACCAGAGACTGCAGACACAGTACAGGAGATGACCAGAGACTGCGGACATGGTACAGGAGATGACCAGAGACTGCAGACACAGTACAGGAGATGACCAGAGACTGCGGACATGGTACAGGAGATGACCAGAGACTGCAGACACAGTACAGGAGATGACCAGAGACTGCTGACATACCACAGGAGATGACCAGAGACTGCAGACACAGTACAGGAGATAACCAGAGACTGCAGACATGGTACAGGAGATGACCAGAGACTGCGGACACAGTACAGGGGATGACCAGAGACTGCAGACATAGTACAGGAGATGACCAGAGACTGCAGACACAGTACAGGAGATGACCAGAGACTGCAGACATAGTACAGGAGATGACCAGAGACTGCAGACACGGTACAGGAGATGACCAGAGACTGCAGACACGGTACAGGAGATGACCAGAGACTGCTGACATACTACAGGAGATGACCAGAGACTGCAGACACAGTACAGGAGATGACCAGAGACTGCGGACATGGTACAGGAGATGACCAGAGACTGCAGACACAGTACAGGAGATGACCAGAGACTGCGGACATGGTACAGGAGATGACCAGAGACTGCTGACATACTACAGGAGATGACCAAAGACTGCGGACATAGTACAGGAGATGACCAGAGACTGCGGACATAGTACAGGAGATGACCAGAGACTGCGGACATAGTACAGGAGATGACCAGAGACTGCAGACACAATACAGGAGATGACCAGAGACTGCAGACACAGTACAGGGGATGACCAGAGACTGCAGACATAGTACAGGAGATGACCAGAGACTGCGGACATGGTACAGGAGATGACCAGAGACTGCAGACACAGTACAGGAGATGACCAGAGACTGCAGACACGGTACAGGAGATGACCAGAGACTGCTGACATACTACAGGAGATGACCAGAGACTGCAGACACGGTACAGGAGATGACCAGAGACTGCGGACATGGTACAGGAGATGACCAGAGACTGCAGACACGGTACAGGAGATGACCAGAGACATAGTACAGGAGATGACCAGAGACTGCTGACATACTACAGGAGATGACCAGAGACTGCGGACATAGTACAGGAGATGACCAGAGACTGCAGACATAGTACAGGAGATGACCAGAGACTGCGGACACAGTACAGGAGATGACCAGAGACTGCAGACATAGTACAGGAGATGACCAGAGACTGCAGACACAGTACAGGAGATGACCAGAGACTGCAGACACAGTACAGGAGATGACCAGAGACTGCGGACATGGTACAGGAGATGACCAGAGACTGCAGACACAGTACAGGAGATGACCAGAGACTGCGGACATGGTACAGGAGATGACCAGAGACTGCAGACACAGTACAGGAGATGACCAGAGACTGCTGACATACTACAGGAGATGACCAGAGACTGCAGACACAGTACAGGAGATAACCAGAGACTGCAGACATGGTACAGGAGATGACCAGAGACTGCGGACACAGTACAGGGGATGACCAGAGACTGCAGACATAGTACAGGAGATGACCAGAGACTGCAGACACAGTACAGGAGATGACCAGAGACTGCAGACATAGTACAGGAGATGACCAGAGACTGCAGACACGGTACAGGAGATGACCAGAGACTGCAGACACGGTACAGGAGATGACCAGAGACTGCTGACATACTACAGGAGATGACCAGAGACTGCAGACACAGTACAGGAGATGACCAGAGACTGCGGACATGGTACAGGAGATGACCAGAGACTGCAGACACAGTACAGGAGATGACCAGAGACTGCGGACATGGTACAGGAGATGACCAGAGACTGCTGACATACTACAGGAGATGACCAAAGACTGCGGACATAGTACAGGAGATGACCAGAGACTGCGGACATAGTACAGGAGATGACCAGAGACTGCGGACATAGTACAGGAGATGACCAGAGACTGCAGACACAATACAGGAGATGACCAGAGACTGCGGACATAGTACAGGGGATGACCAGAGACTGCAGACATAGTACAGGAGATGACCAGAGACTGCGGACATGGTACAGGAGATGACCAGAGACTGCAGACACAGTACAGGAGATGACCAGAGACTGCAGACACGGTACAGGAGATGACCAGAGACTGCTGACATACTACAGGAGATGACCAGAGACTGCAGACATGGTACAGGAGATGACCAGAGACTGCAGACACGGTACAGGAGATGACCAGAGACATAGTACAGGAGATGACCAGAGACTGCTGACATACTACAGGAGATGACCAGAGACTGCGGACATAGTACAGGAGATGACCAGAGACTGCAGACATAGTACAGGAGATGACCAGAGACTGCGGACACAGTACAGGAGATGACCAGAGACTGCAGACATAGTACAGGAGATGACCAGAGACTGCAGACACAGTACAGGAGATGACCAGAGACTGCAGACACAGTACAGGAGATGACCAGAGACTGCGGACAGTAGGAGATGTCAGGATGGATAGCACTGGTAGCTCAGAGAAACATCCATTTGCTGATTTGCACTGTGCACCCAGGAGCACTCGGCTCTGAGCATGTCCGGGTTCACAATTGTCAATCTCGTCCTGGGGAGGATCCATGCTTGATCACCTTTGACAAAGTGCAGAGTTGACATTTGGGGGTCTAATAGACCTCCGATGTCTCCCTAAAGCCCAACCATTCTTTGCAATGGCACTGCCGGGGTTAATAGCCAATTTTGTCTAGGGGAGAGGAGAAACACTTTTACTTACCTGATCCTCCGATCCCCTGGCGGATGGCATTCCCCCACGCTCTGGTTGGGAGATGGACTGCCCCTTGGGGGGGTGGGATTTACTGATATTGGAGCACTCAGAATCATGAGCATGACAGCCAATCAGCTTCTTTCTTCAGCTTGTTCAATTAACCCCTTGGCGCCGGCGCCTCCCGGCCCTTTAAGGGTTCCAGAAGCCAGGAGGCGGGGCGAGGTTTTAGGGTCATGGCGGTCAAATGATCGGGAAACGTCCCGATATCAAAAGAGGAGATGGGGACCTTTTTGTGAGTACCGAACTCACGTGCTGGGAACACGCAGGGCGTGCGCTCTCAGCACATATGTTTTTTTTAATAGAATGCAAAGTTGGGGCCACTGGTAAAAAATTATAAAAAACAAAAAAAAACCTACTGACACCAGTGGCGGAACTACCAGGGTCGCAAAGGCTGCACTTGCCACTGGGCCCTGGCGTTCCGCCACTTGTATCCAACCTCTGCTGTACTGTATATCATTTATTAATAAATTAATCAGAATTGGTCTGAGGACAGAGCCCTGGGGTACCCCACGTACCAGTCCAGATCATTCTGAGTACTCACCATTTATCACCACCCTCTGGACGCACCCTGTAACCAGTTATCCGGGAACACACACTATCGTCCATGCCAACCGACCTCCATTGGTAAATGAGGCCGCGTGCCGTTTAATTCGCAGTGCAATTTTGATTTGATCATTTAGTATCTTTTTATGGAACGCAGCCAAATATTTTATCTTTTACCAAAAATTTAGCTTCTTATGTGGCTTCTGGGTACTAAAAATAATTTGAGTCCATTAATCGCTAAAATATGCAACAGTTGTGCAATCTTGTGACATGAAAAAAATTGAATTGCCGCCATTTTATTCCACTCTGCTTTCAGAATATATAGAGTGCTTTCGAGGGTTTTTAGGATGAAAAATGCGCATTTTAATATGTGTGCAAAAAATGGCGGTAAAAGGGTTAAAGCAGCGCGCGCTCATTACATCTCCTGTTACCGAGAGGTGAAAAGCCTTTCACGGCGAGCCGCAGAATTTTGCTGGAACAACTTTATAAAAAGCCCGGCGCTCATTATCAATTGAGAAGACGCCACGTCACTGAGCAGATAGGAGCGCAAAATCGTTCGATATATTCAGGGTGAGTACATTGGTGTCGGCTCTCTGTACACAACTCCGGAAGACGTTATTTGTGAAACGTTCCATTGATAATCTTTCAGCTGACAATGAATACAGAGGGGGCGGGGTTAATAGACGTTTTATTTACTAAAACCGATACGGATTACAGTATTAATGTCAAAACGTTTTTTTTGCTACAAGACAGAGTCTGTTCACAGGAAACCTTCGATGAAAGAAACATGGAGGTCACTGGTGATGACCCTTTTCTCTAAAAGTGCTAGTTGCCTGGCTGTAATGGTGTGGCTTCAATACTATGAGGTCTATTGATCATTAATTCGTTGGGCGATTTGCCCAATATTTCCCCATTTTTGTTGGCCAGATTCAGTTATGGTTTCAATACTATGAGGTCTATCGATCATTAATTCGTTGGGCGATTTGCCCAATATTTCCCCATTTTTGTTGGCCAGATTCAGTTATGGCTTCAATACAATGAGGTCTATTGATCATTAATTCGTTGGGCGATTTGCCCAATATTTCCCCATTTTTGTTAGCCAGATTCAGTTATGGTTTCAATACTATGGGGTCCATTTACCATTGATTCGTTGGGTGATTTGCCCAATATTTCCCCATTTTTCGATCAAGATTCAGTTATGGCTTCAATACTATGGGATCTATTTAGTATTGATCACTTTGGGAAATTTGTCCAATGTCTCCCCATTTTTGAGGTTCAATACAATGTGGTCTTTTTATCATTGATTCATTAGGCAACGTTTGCCATTTTTCGAGCAAGATTCTATTATTTTTTCAATACTATGGGGTCTCCTTATTGATTTGTTGGGTGATTTCCCCAACATTTGCCCATTTTTTGAGCAAGATTCAAGTATGGTCTCAGTACTATGGGGTCTATTTATAATTGATTCATTGGGCGATTTCTCCCATATTTGCCTATTTTTCAAGCAAGATTCAATTACGGTCTCAATAATATGGGGTCTATTGATGCATTGGGCGATTCATCCATTTTTTGAGTAAGTTTCTATTATGTTTTCAGTACTATGAGGTCCATTTACCATTGATTCGTTGGGTGATTTGCCCAACATTTCCCTATTTTTTGATCACGAATCAAGTTAGAGCAAGATTCAGTTATGGTTTCAATGCCATGGGGACTATTTATCATTGATTCGTTGGGTGATTTGCCCAACATTTGCCCATATTTTAAGCAAGATTCACGTATAGCTTCATTACTATGGGGTTTGTTAATCATTGATTCGTTCGGCAAATTGCCCAACATTTGCCTTTTTTTTTTTTTTTTAGCAAGATTCAAATATAGCTTCAATACTATGTGGTCTATTGATCATTAATTCGATGGGCGGTTTGCCCAACATTTGCCCATTTTTGAGCAAAATTCCATTATGGTTTCAATACTATGGAGTCTGTTGATCATTGATTTGCTGGGCGATTTGCCTAACATTTCCCCATTTTTTTAGCAAGATTCGATTACGGCTTAATTACTATGGGGTCTATTTATCATTGATTTGTTGAGCGATTTTGCCCAAAGTTTGCCCGTTTTTCGAGCAAGACTCAATTATGGCTTTGATACTATGGGGTTTACTTTTCATTAATTCGTTGGGTGATTTCCCAGTTATTTGTCCATTTTTTGAGCAAAATTCAATTACAGCTTCAATACTCTGGAGTCTTTTTTCATTGATTGGTTGAGCATGAGCAATTTCCCCCATATTTGCCCATTTTTCAAGCAAGATTTAATTTTGGCTTCAATACTATGGGGTCCATTTACCATTGATTCGTTGTGTGATTTGTCCAATATTTCCCCATTTTTCTATCAAGATTCAATTATGGCTTCAATTCTATGGGGTCTGTTAATCATTGATTCATTTGGCGAATTGCCCAACATTTAGCTTTTTTTTTTTTAGCAAGATTCAAATATAGCTTCAATACTATGTGGTCTATTGATCATTGATTCGTTCGGTGATTCGCCCAACATTTGCCCATTTTTGAGCAAAATTCCATTATGGTTTCAATACTATGGAGTCTGTTGATCATTGATTTGCTGGGCGATTTGCCTAACATTTCCCCATTTTTTTAGCAAGATTCGATTACGGCTTAATTACTATGGGGTCTATTTATCATTGATTTGTTGAGCGATTTGCCCAAAGTTTGCATGTTTTTCGAGCAAGACTCAATTATGGCTTTGATACTATGGGGTTTACTTTTCATTAATTCGTTGGGTGATTTCCCAGTTATTTGTCCATTTTTTGAGCAAGATTCAATTACGGCTTCAATACTCTGGGGTCTCTTTTCATTGATTGGTTGAGCATGAGCAATTTCCCCATATTTGCCCATTTTTCAAGCAAGATTTAATTTTGGCTTCAATACTATGGGGTCCATTACCATTGATTCGTTGTGTGATTTGCCCAATATTTCCCCATTTTTCGATCAAGATTCAATTATGGCTTCAATTCTATGGGGTCTGTTAATCATTGATTCATTTGGCGAATTGCCCAACATTTAGCTTTTTTTTTTTAGCAAGATTCAAATATAGCTTCAATACTATGTGGTCTATTGATCATTGATTCGTTCGGTGATTCGCCCAACATTTGCCCATTTTTAAGGAAAATTCCATTATGGTTTCAATTCTATGGGGTCTGTTGATCATTGATTTGCTGGGCGATTTGTCCAAGGTTTGCCCATTTTTCAAGCAAGATTTAATCATGGTTTAAATAATATCATTGATTCATTGGGCATTTTGCCCATTTTTTGAGTAAGTTTCTATTATGGTTTCAATACTATGGGGTCCATTTACCATTGATTCGTTGCGTTATTTGCCCAACATTTCCCCAATTTTCGATCAAGATTCAAGTATGGCTTCAATACTATGTGGTCTACTTATCATTGATTCATTTGGCGAATTGCCCAACATTTACCTTTTTTTTTAGCAAGATTCAAATATAGCTTCAATACTATGTGGTCTATTGATCATTAATTCGTTGGGTGATTTGCCCAACATTTGCCCATTTGTGAGCAAAATTCCATTATGGTTTCAATACTATGGAGTCTGTTGATCATTGATTTGCTGGGCAATTTGCTTTACATTTCCCCATTTTTTGAGCAAGATTCGACTACAGCTCAATTACTATGGGGTCTATTTATCATTGATTTGTTGAGCGATTTTGCCCAAAGTTTGCCCGTTTTTCGAGCAAGACTCAATTATGGCTTTGATACTATGGGGTTTACTTTTCATTAATTCGTTGGGTGATTTCCCAGTTATTTGTCCATTTTTTGAGCAAAATTCAATTACAGCTTCAATACTCTGGAGTCTTTTTTCATTGATTGGTTGAGCATGAGCAATTTCCCCCATATTTGCCCATTTTTCAAGCAAGATTTAATTTTGGCTTCAATACTATGGGGTCCATTTACCATTGATTCGTTGTGTGATTTGTCCAATATTTCCCCATTTTTCGATCAAGATTCAATTATGGCTTCAATTCTATGGGGTCTGTTAATCATTGATTCATTTGGCGAATTGCCCAACATTTACCTTTTTTTTTTTTTCTTTAGCAAGATTCAAATATAGCTTCAATACTATGTGGTCTATTGATCATTGATTCGTTGGGTGATTTGCCCAACATTTGCCCATTTTTGAGCAAAATTCCATTATGGTTTAGATACTACGGAGTCTGTTAATCATTCATTTGCTGGGCGATTTGCCTAACAATTCCCCATTTTTTGAGCAAGATTCGATTACAGCTCAATTACTATGGGGTTTATTTATCATTGATTTGTTGAGCGATTTGCCCAAAGTTTGTTCGTTTTTCAAGCAAGATTCAATTATGGCTTCAATACTATGGGGTTTACTTTTCATTAATTCGTTTGGTGATTTCCCAGTTATTTGTCCAATTTTTGAGTAATTTTGTATTATGTTTTCAGTACTATGGGGTCCATTTACCATTGATTTGTTGGATGATTTGCCCAACACTTCCCTGTTTTTCGATCACGAACCAAGTATGGCCTCAATACTATGGGGTCTACTTATCATTAATTCGTTGGGTGATTTCCTCGCTATTTGCCCATTTTTCAAGCAAGATTTAATTATGGCTTCAATACTATGCGGTCTACTTATCATTGATTTGTTGGGCGATTTGCCCATTTTTAGAGTAAGTTTCTAATATGGTTTCAATACTATGGGGTCCATTTACCATTGATTTGTTGGGCAATTTGCCCAACATTTCCCCATTTTTTGATCAAGATTCAAGTATGGCTTCAATATTATGCGGTCTACTTATCATTGATTTGTTGGGCGATTTGCCCATTTTTTGAGTGTCTATTATGGTTTTAGTACTATGGGGTCCATTTACCATTGATTCGTTGGGTGAGTTGCTCAACATCTCCCCATTTTTCAAGCAGGATTCAATTATGGTTTCAATGATATGGGGTCTATTTATCATTGATATATTATCAGACAGATTTGAATTGGAAAGATTTGATATTTTCGGACGCTAGTCCAACCCACCAAGAGCATGAGCTGATTGGACAATATCAACTGGCGACATGTGCATCCGAATTAAAGTGTTACTAAAGGCCGAAATGTATTCTTAGTTAAAATAACAAACATATTATGCTCACCTACCCCCGATCCTCCTCTTCTTGGGCCCCCGCTGGCGATCCTGGCTCCTCCTCTTTTTTGCTATGGGGACAAACGCTGCGTGCTCACTCCCAACCTGTGTGTCTACGGAGCTGCTCCATGGACACACACAGCAGGACTTAGTCCCGCCCCCACTTCCTCTTCATTGCACTTGATTGACAGCAGCAAAAGCCAATGGCTCCTGCTGCTGTTGGAGTCCCTGTGTGAGGAGAAAGCGAGGGGAGAAAAGATGCAGCCATGCACAGCACTGATCTCCTCCCCTTTACACAGGGAACTTAACCCCTCGCCCTCCAGATGATTCCCCCCCCCCCCTTCCTGACCAGGCCAGTTTTTGTGATACGGCGCTGAGTTACTTTAACTGACAATTGCGCGGTCATGCAACGCCGCACCCAAATGAAATTTCCATCCTTATTTCTCCACAAATGGAGCTTTCTATTGGTGGTATTTGATCACCTGTGCAATTTTTTTATTTCTAAACAAAAAAAAGCCTGACAATTTTGAAAAAATAACTTTATTTTTGACTTTTTGCTATAAAACATGTCCAATAAAAAAATTAAAAAATCAAATTTTTCATAAATTTCGGCCAAAATGTATTCTGCTCCGTGTCTTTGCTAAAAAGAATCCCTATACATGTAAATTAATTGGTTTACCTGAAAGTTATAGTGTTTACAAATGGCGGTATAGATATTGGTAATTTTTTTTTATTTTATACTACCAATGGCGGCGATCAGCGACTTATAGCGGGACTGTGGTCGGCATTCTGACACTGGGGGGGGGGGGGAACTGACTAATGACCACTGACATCCCCAGTGACACCAATACAATGATCAGTGCTAATAAAAAAGCACTGACGCTGTACTAATGGCACTGGGCAGGAAGGGGTTAACATGAGGGGCGATCAAAGGGTTAACTGTGTGTTGTGTTACTAAGGAGACATGCTGTGCAGAGCAATACAAAGCAGCATGTCCTTGCTGGCAAGGGACAGACCTGAGTTGTTTACTGTCAACTTTCCCCAACAATCACTGAATGCCAGCGGGGAACTTCCAGCCTGGACCAGGGGCGGACTGACCATTTGGAGACTTGGGCACTGCCCGAGGGCCTGGGGTCAGTAGGGGGCCCCATGAGATGCCCCTGGTACCTTTTTCATAGGCTTTTTTGAGTTTGGGCAAGGACACAGGGGCCCCATGATCCCCTATTGCCCGGGGGCCCCATGAATTGTCAGTCCGCCCCTGGCCTGGACCCCGTGATTCACAATGGCGGGGGTAGGGCGGCATGCACGACCTACCCAGAAACGCAAATCACGTAAATTTAAGTGATTTTGCGCAGCCCTGCCGCCCCGTAGCAGCACTTTTACTATAGGGCGGCAGGCAAGCGGTTAATTTCATTACTATATTCATTCAGAGATCCGTTTCCATCCGAATTCCCGAAAATGAAATTTTTGTCCAAAAAAACTAATCGCATTGAAATGGTCATTTCTACAAAGCGCTAAAACCGCATTAATAAGAACACAAAAATGGATACCTAAGCGTATAATGAAACATGTCTTTTGGATGAAAGAAACCAGATAAATGAATTCATTTACATTGTAGCAGTTTTCTGCATATCGTCTCTTCATCCTAATGAAGGCAGAAAAGAAACAAAAGCTGAAAAATGAGAAAACCGGCAAAGTAATGATGTTGGAGTGCACTCTGCTCACATCACTCGAAGCGAGAGGAAGAGATTCACGCCATTTGTTAACTAAACCGAGTCTCTCTAATTAGACGCTTTCGTACGGTTCTCCGCAGTGGCGGCATCTCTTTCAGACAGGAACAGTTTGTCTTGCGGAGGGTTTAACCTTCAAGAAATGAAAATAAGCAGAAATTGTTTTCTAGCGGAATTGCAGCTTTACCCAAAAACCCAAACGAGCGATATTTCATCGGGTCATTTATTATAATTAGTGGTGCACCGAAATGAAAATTCTGGTGCCGAAAACGAAAATTCAAAACGCACTTGGCCAAAAAACCGAAACCGAAAGGCGCAGTTTTAAAAATGAATATATATTTTTTGGAAAAATATATACTTTGAATAAAAAAATATATATATACCCCAATTTTTTTGTACAATATTATATGGTGAGTAAATAGATACCCAACATGTCACGCTTTAAAATTGCGCACACTCGTGGAATGGCGTGAAACTGTGGTACTCAAAAATCTCCATGGGTGATGCTTTAAAAATCTCTACAGGTTAGCAGTGTGACGTTACAGAGGAGGTCTCGTGCGAGAATTATTGCTCTTGCTCTGACGTTCGTGGCGATACCTCACATGTAATGTTTGAACACCGTTTACATATGTGGGCGTAGTCAAACGTATGCATTTACCACTATGTGCGAGCACCGGGGGCAGGGGCACTTTAAACTTTTTTTTAAAAATGCATTTAATGTTTTTTTGTTTTTTTGCACTGTTCCTTTTAAAAAAAAGAAATGCATGCATCCCCTGTGATAGAAATAATTAGTGACAGGTCCTCTTTATGGAGAGATATGGGGTCAATGAGACATAATTAGTGACAGGTCCTCTTTATGGAGAGATATGGGGTCAATGACACATAATTAGTGACAGGTCCTCTTTATGGAGAGATATGGGGGGGGGGGACAATGAGACATAATTAGTGACAGGTCCTCTTTATGGAGAGATATGGGGTCAATGAGAAATAATTAGTGACAGGTCCTCTTTAAGGAGAGATATGGGGTCAATGAGACATAATTAGTGACAGGTCCTCTTTATGGAGAGATATGGGGTCAATGAGAAATAATTAGTGACAGGTCCTCTTTATGGAGAGATATGGGGGGTCAATGAGACATAATTAGTGACCGGTCCTCTTTATGGAGAGATATGGGGTCAATGAGACATAATTAGTGACGGGTCCTCTTTATGGAGAGATATGGGGTCAATGAGACATAATTAGTGACAGGTCCTCTTTATGGAGAGATATGGGGGGGGACGGGACAATGAGACATAATTAGTGACGGGTCCTCTTTATGGAGAGATATGGGGGGGGTCAATGAGACATAATTAGTGACCGGTCCTCTTTATGGAGAGATATGGGGTCAATGAGACATAATTAGTGACGGGTCCTCTTTATGGAGAGATATGGGGTCAATGAGACATAATTAGTGACAGGTCCTCTTTATGGAGAGAGATGGAGTCAATGAGACATAATTAGTGACGGGTCCTCTTTATGGAGAGATATGGGGGGGGTCAATGAGACATAATTAGTGACAGGTCCTCTTTATGGAGAGATATGGGGGGGGGGGGGACAATGAGACATAATTAGTGACAGGTCCTCTTTATGGAGAGATATGGGGGGGGGGGGGGACAATGATACATAATTAGTGACAGGTCCTCTTTATGGAGAGATATGGGGTCAATGAGACATAATTAGTGACAGGTCCTCTTTATGGAGAGATATGGGGGGGGGGGGACAATGAGACATAATTAGTGACAGGTCCTCTTTATGGAGAGATATAAGGTCAATGAGACATAATTAGTGACAGGACTTTGCTTGAAAGTCCATGAGATGTGATTTTGCATTGAAGTCACTAGGGGGCGTTTTTGCATTAAAATCAATAGGGAAGCGACCTTGCATGAAAGTCTATGAGATACAATTTTGCTTTGAAGTCACTAGGGGGCATGTTTTAATTAAAATCAATAGGGACACGACTTTGCATGAAAGTCGATGAGACGCGATTTGGCATTGAAATCACTAGGGGGCATTTTTGCCATGAAGTCAATAAGGACGGGGCTTTGCATAAAAGTCTATGAGAACCAATTTGGCATTGAAGTCACTAAGGGGCATTTTTTGCATGAAAGTCTATAAGATGCAATTTTGCATGTTTCGGCACCATCATCAGCAGCTTTTTTCCTATCGGCAAAATGTTATAAGAAGGTCTATGTGCGCTTTGTTATATCTCCTGCACTGATCCCTGATGAAGTCATAACCGACGAAACACATTGGGAGGAGCCGTGTACCCTATGACACTTCTGCTTGCCTCACTTCTGGTGATGTACTTCCAACCTTGTGGAGCGCACAGCCATCTTTGTGGTGGGATTGAATAAGACTGCATAAACTTTACGTTTTTAATTGGTTTCAATTTTTTTTTTAAATTAATTTCAAATAAACAATATAAATATTGGGAGTCCGTTCTGTTTTGGTGGAGCTGCCTAGGAAGTGGAAGAGTGGAGGAGGAGCGAGCCAAGGTAGGAGATATAACAAAGCGCACATTGACCTTCTTATATGAGGTCGTATCAGATCCCGTGAGTGGCTAGATACTGAGGAGCAGAAAAGAACTGTCAAAAGACCCGCGTAACAAGGTAATGGGACTTTATAAAGATGGAAAAGGATGTAATAAGATATCCAAAGCCTGGCCAGTCAGCACTGTTCAATCACTTATTAACCCCTCGCCTACCGGGTACTTATACCCCCTTCCTGCCCCCAGGACAATTTTCAGCTTTCAGCGCTGTCGCACTTTGAACGACAATTGCGCGGTCATGCAACACCGTACCCTTTTGGTGGTATTTAATCGCTGCTCGGGGTTGTATTTTTTGCACTATAAACCAAAAAAGAGCAAAAAAATTTGAAAAACAAAATTTTTTCTTTGTTTCTGTTATAACATTTTGCAAACAGGTAATTTTTCTCCTTCACTGATGTGCGTTGATGAGGCAGCACTGATGGGCACTGATAGGTGGCACTAATAGGCAGCACTGATGGGCACTGATAGGTGGCACTGATAGGCAGCACTGATGGGCACTGATGCTGCTACACTGATATGTAGCAATGATGGGCACTGATAGGCAGCACTCATGGGCACTGATGCTGCTGCACTGATATGTAGCAATGATGGGCACTGATAGGCAGCACTGATGGGCACTGATAGGCAGCACTCATGGGCACTGATAGGTAGCACTGATGGGCACTGATCAGCAGCGCTGACTGGCAGCATTGCTGGGTGGCACTGCTGGACACTGATGGCTGCACTGATAGGTGGCACTGGTGGGTGGCACTGCTGGGCGCTGGTGGGTGGCACTGCTGGACACCGATGAGCGGCACTGCTGGGCACTGGTGGGTGGCACTGCTGGACACTGATGAGCAAGGGCGGACTGACCATTCGAGCATTCGGGCACTGCCCGAGGGCCCAGGGTCAGTAGGGGGCCCCATGAAATGCCCCTTTTTTATAGGCTTTTTTGGGTGTGCTTTGAGTGTGGGCAAGGACACAGGGGCCCCATAATCCGCTATTGTCCGGGGGCCCCATGAGTTGTCAGTCCGCCCCTGCTGATGAGCGACACTGCTGGGCACTGGTGGGTGGTGATCATCAGTGCCAATCTGCTCTGTGACAGTTGCCAGTCATCGGTGGTACTTTCCTCCTGCTGTAACAGTGTGAGGAAAGTGCAGCCAATAACCGGCAACTATATTTACTCTGTGATCTGCTGTGTCAGTGGACACAGCTGATCATGTGGTAAAAGGATGCTGTGATTGGCCTTTTACCTCATCATGCGATCAGCTGTGTCCGTAGGACACAGTGATCAAGGGGAGCGCCGGGTCCTTGCCGCTGGGGGCACATGGGAGAGCGCATTCTGGGAGGACATCAAATGACACCCTCGCAGAACTGGATAACCACGCTGTAGCTGTCATTCGGCTATAGCACGGTTGTGAAGTGGTTAAGAAGTGGAAAATTCCGGAATCACTTGATACCAAGCCAAGGTCAGGTAGACCAGGAAAGATTGCAGTCACACCGCCAGAAGAATTGTTCAGGATACAAAGAAAAACCCCCCACAGGTAACCTCAGGAGAAATCCAGGCTGCTCTGGAAAAAGAGGTTGTTTCAAGGAGCACAATACGACGATACTTGAACAAAAATGAGCTGCATGGTCGAGTTGCCAGAAAAAAGCCTTTACTACGCCATTGCCACAAAAAAGCCTGGTTACATTTTGCCCGAAAACACCTTGACACTCCTCACAGCTTCTGGAACATTGTAATCTGGAGTGACAAGATCAAACTGTTCACAACCAACAACAAGAATACCATCCCCACTGTGAAACATGGTGGTGGCTCACTGATGTTTTGGGGGTGTGTGAAGTCTAAAGGCACTGGGATTCTTGTGGAAAATTGATGGTAAGATGAATGCAGCATGTTATCAGAAAATATTGGCAGACAATTTGCATTCTTCTGCATGAAAGATGCACATGGCACTCTCTTGAACTTTCCAACACGAAAGGCCGAGTTGACCCTCAAGTAACAGCAAAAAAAAAGGTGAAAATTCTGGAGTGGTCATCCCAAGGAGGGGAAAGGAGGGAGAGGTGGGGGGGGCAGTGTGACAGGAGGGGGGCAGCAAGACAACTGGGAGCAGTGTGACAGGAGGGAGCAGCGGGACAAGAGAGGGCAGCGGGACAGGTGGGGGGGCAGTGGGACAGGAGAGGGGTAGTGGGACAGGTGGGGGACAGTGGAATGGGCGGGAGACAGTGGGGCAGGAGGGGGCAGCGGGACAAGAGAGGGCAGAGGAACAGGTGGGGGGGCAGTGGGACAGGAGAGGGGTAGTGGGACAGGTGGGGGACAGTGGAATGGGTGGTGGACAGTGGGGCAGGAGGGGGACAGTGTCATAGGGAGGGGGCAGTGTCAGAGGAGTGGGGCAGTGTCATAAAAAGGGGGCAGGGGGACAGGATGGCAGGGTCACAGTAGGGGAGCAACAAGACAGGAGGGAGGCAGAGTCACAGGTAGGGGGCAGCGGGACAAGGGGGGGCAGTATCACACACACCGTAGGAAGCACCAACCCTCCCAGCTCTCACCTGTCCTGCAGTTGCTCCCCAAGATAATGTCATTGGAGATGATCTGGCACTAGGAGGGGTAGCTGAGCCTGTGTCCCATCTCCACCAGGATCTCCAGCAACAGCTGCAACAAAGATTGAAGGGGCTCCTCCACTCTGACCTCCTCCTCTTCTTCCTTCTCTCCTCCACCGGCACTCCCTGTCCTGGCACACTCCGCACAGCCGGGCGCACACCGCCATTCCTGACGGGAGCCTACCTGACAGTAGCTCCGACCTCTCCCTGCACACACCTGGGATCTGCCACCATTCCGCCCTCCTCTGCATCCTGGCAGGCCCACTCTGCCTGTGTTAATGACAACCCTGGTTGGGGCCTGGGCTCCTTGGGATGCCCGGCACCCTACATGTGTATGGGCCAGGGGCGGACTGACATCTCATGGGGGCCCCGGGCAATAGGGGATCATGGGGACCCTGTGTCCTTGCCCAAACTCAAAAAAGCCTATGAAAAGGGTACCAGGGGCATCTCATGGGGCCCCCTACTGACCCCGGGCCCTCGAGCAGTGCCCGAGTTTCCAAATGGTCAGTCCGCCCCTGATATGGGCTGTCCCCTGCTTGATTGCGGCCCTGGCAGCACACTGATTCTGCTTGGAATCTATCATTTACCTGCAATTAAAAAGAATTACTATAGAGGAAGAGTAATGCCGGCCATAGATGGGGAGAAAAACTGCAGATTTTTCTTTTAAAAAACGAAAAATCGGTTGTTCAAGTGGCCGACGTTACCAACAATGGTAAAAAAAAATCGGCCGATTTTCTACTCGTCTAGAGCCAGCAAAAAGTGTCCCTGCAGAGAGCTCTGCTATTTCTTTGACAGTTCTCTGACAGTTCCTTGACATTTATAGAAGTTGCAACAATGTATCTATTTGTTTCCATTTAGGATACAGATGTTTTTATTCGGAAACAAATAGATACAATGTTTCAACCGCTGTAAATGTGAAGGAACTGTCAGAGAAATGTCAGAAATAGCGGAGCTCTCTGCAGATACACTTTTTGCTGGACTGGAATTCTTCTTATTTTCATCCTACTTCTTCTTCTTCTTCTTCTTCTTCTTCATCCTCATCCTCTTCTTCTTCTTCTTCTTCTTCTTCATCCTCATCCTCTTCTTCTTCTTCTTCTTCATCCTTGTCCTCATCCTCTTCTTCTTCTTCTTCTTCATCCTCATCCTCTTCTTCATCCTCATCCTCTTCTTCTTCTTCTTCTTCTTCTTCTTCTTTTTCATCATCATCCTCTTCTTCATCCTCATCCTCTTCTTCTTCTTCATCATCATCATCCTCATCCTCTTCTTCTTCTTCATCCTCATCCTCATCCTCTTCTTCTTCTTCTTCATCCTCATCCTCTTCTTCTTCTTCATCCTCATCCTCTTCTTCTTCATCCTCATCCTCTTCTTCTTCTTCTTCTTCATCCTCATCCTCTTCTTCTTCATCCTCATCCTCTTCTTCTTCATCCTCTTCTTCTTCCTCTTCTTCTTCATCCTCTTCTTCATCGTCTTCCTGTTCTTCTTTTTCTTCTTTTTGTCTTCCTCTTGCAGGTCACTGCTCATGCGCAGATTTTTTATCGGTAAAAAATCGGCCGATTTGCCCACTAATTGCCGCGAAAATCGGCCGATCGGCAAAATCGGCCGATTTTTTTCCAACTTTACCAGAAAAAAAAAACGGCCAAAATACCGAAAAACGGCCGACCAAATCGCCCACTAATGATCCGAAAATCGGCCGATTTTCGACCCATCTATGGCCTGCATTACTCTGAATTAGATAAGGACTAAAAATGTCCGTTGATTATCTGCTCCTGTCCAAATTAATCATTCTAGCTTTGGAATGTGCGCACACTGGAAGAGACTCACGCTGACACACAAGTTCAGTCTATGAACACTTCTAGTTTATTATAATGAGAAAGTGAGTTTATATATGCAAAATGATGCGAGAGTCATGTGACAACAGCATCAGAGTCATGTGACAACAGCATCATCAGAGTCATGTGACAACAGCATCAGAGTCATGTGACAACAGCATCATCAGAGTCATGTGACAACAGCATCAGAGTCATGTGACAACAGCATCATCAGAGTCATGTGACAACAGCATCAGAGTCATGTGACAACAGCATCAGAGTCATGTGACAACAGCATCATCAGAGTCATGTGACAACAGCATCATCAGAGTCATGTGACAACAGCATCATCAGAGTCATGTGACAACAGCATCAGAGTCATGTGACAACAGCATAAGCATTATATTAGTCTTTGATTGGTCATTTCCACACGAAAACAATCTCCATCATGGTATAGGTGTGATCTTCTTCCAGGTCCTATCTATAGAAAGAAAAACATTCCTTTGTCTCAAGTTGGCATGATGGGAGGGGGTCGTGCATATGAGTAGACACCTCCCAAGCAAGGATTTCTTAAAATACCACAAAGCCCAGAAGACAGAAAATATTCACACATCATATATATATAAAACATTTAGAAATCTAAAAAAGTATTAAAGTATAAGTAGATACGTATAAAATGTATAGAAAAATGTATATATTCTAGGAAACCAAATAGGCATTTTACCATATCCATCACAACTCTACAAATATGTGAAATTTGAAGGACCCCTGGAACATGAAACCTAAACATTTTTAGGGACCTGCTTATGTTTTCAGATTGTGCTTCCCTGTTATTGTGATCTGCAAGCAGCCCAAGTGTTCTTTGAGCCTCGATCCCCTCATATTTTGCATTGTATTGGTATTGTTCTGTCACATGTTCTGTCCCCCTCTGTAATGTACAGCGCTGAGCCAACTATTGGCATTTTATATATACTGTATATTAACCTCCCTAACGGTATTCCCGAGTGTAGCTCGGGGTAAAATGTCTGTACCAAAAGCAGTAACCCCCCCCGAGCTACACTCGGGCTTACCATGCGGCGCTGCATAGGGAGTCCCTGCAGCACTTGCCTTGTCCTTCGCTCCCGCGATGTGTCCCCTGCAGCGTCCCCGGCCATCTCCTCCGGCTGATGCCGGCATCCGCCTCCTGTGTTCCGGTTCCTGTGACGTCGGGACGTACGGGCGCCGCCGGCGGCGGGAAATTTGAAAATTTAAAAAAAATGTCATTTTTTTCAAAATGATTTTACATGGTAAAACATTGCTGTTTCAACCCATTTCACATACATTTTGTCCCGAGTGCTTTGTCCGACGCCCTGCCTGCATTTTGATTGTTCTTTCTGCCTGGAAACTGAGAAACGTCCATGGCGTCCAAAAAGCGTCCCTTTAGGTCAGACGCGGTTTTAGACCGGCTAGAGAACAGCGATAGTAAATCAGAACCACTTGCAGAATTGAGTGATAATGATTGGTGGGGGAAATTCCTCATCAGACACTGAAAACGACTGCGACTGAGCTCAGCGATGGGCCAACTTGGCGCTCTATTTCACATTTCAGTGTTTTTGGTTTGATTATATTATTGAATTAAATGTATGCTTTGGAATCTTGTTCGGACAGATTTCAGGGAGTTATTCCTAAAAATTACAGCCTACAATAAAAAAACTACATATTTCCATGCAAAATAATTGTACCGCTTTTCAGCACCAAAAATATGAAATAATCAGACCGCTAGGGAGGTTAATAATAATAATTCTGAAGTGTTCCTCCTCGTTACAGCTTCTGCCAACTGATTTTGGAGTATTCATGAGTTGCGCCAATCACCCAGGAGCCATTCCTAGTAGTACGAGCCGGGAGGGGGTGACAAATGGAGCAAAATGTCGTGCTTCAGTTTCTTTTTAAGAATTCATTGAGACACAAGTATAAAATGTTAAAAGGCTGCTAATGGCCTTTATATCCTACCCTGTACTTGCTAGGAAAGCCATTAGCTATGCAAGAGATCCAACGCTCTCTTACTGTACAATGAACCTCGGCTTTGTCTGGGACCATGAGAGGGTTTCAGCATCAGGAATTAAGCTACTGGGTCATAATGAACTCCTTGAATTACATTCTGAGCTATTTCTCCTTCTCCTCTGTATCTTAGAGTACATTGCAATGTGTAATCTGTGTGTGAAAACTGATATCTGGAGAAAGTATTTCTTTTTTTTTTATATATATATTTTATTATAAATGTTTTCATATTAATTTATACAGACAAACATTAATATGACAGTCAAAGTATAACATTCAGATTTGCCTAACATAATATAAAAAATATTAACTGTCATCATTAACCACCTCCCGTCCGGCCGTTGTATATAAACGGCCAGACGATGGCAGTGCAGGGGGCAGAGGGCGTTTATAAATGGCCTCCCCGCACCCTGCTTGTGCCCGCTGTGTCCTCAGGACACAGTGGAACACCGATCATCTGTACGAGGTCCCGATCATATGATCACTGATTGGCCAATCAGTGATCACATGCAGAGTAGTAAGCAAGATGTGACATCATTGCTTACTACCAGGGGCGGACTGACCATATGGAAACTCAGGCACTGCCCGAGGGCCCGGGGTCAGTAGGGGGCCCCATAAGATGCCCCTGGTACCTTTTTCATAGGCTTTTTTGAGTTTGGGCAAGGACACAGGGGCCCTATGATCCCCTATTGGCCGGGGGCCCCATGAGTTGTCAGTCCACCCCTGCTTACTACCTGTGAAATCTGTGAATGCTCACAGAGGTCACATGGTACAGGGCCATTCACAACAGCCTTGTACTATTTCAGAACTTTTTCCACTTTTAACCACTTAGCTGCTGTATATAAATGGCCGGATGGTGGCAGTCCTGGGGCTGGTTGCCATTCACAAATGACAGCCGCCATTTTGGATTGTGCGCACTCCCTGGGAGCGCACAGCACCGCAATCCGGTGCCCGCTGTGTCCTCCGGACACAGTGGAACACCGATCGCTGTTCGGGACCTCTGTGCGAGGTTCCAATGATTGGCCAATCAGTGATCACATGCAGAGTATTAAGCAAGACCCGGTGCCCGGAAGACCCGGTAGTAAGACCCGGTGCCCACTCTGTCCGATCGTTGTACAGGACCTCTGTGCGAGGTCCCGATCATGTGATCACTGATTGGCCAATCAGTGATCACATGCAGAGTAGTAAGTAAGATGTCACTTCTGACATCATTGTTTACTACGTGTGAAATCTGTGAATGATCACAGAGATCACATGGTACAGGGCCATTCACAAAAGCCTTGTACCATGTGACAAGCTGTGACCAATCACAGCTCACTCAGTAGTTTTCAATGGCTGCAAGAATGCAGCTAGAGAGAAGGAGAAATGATTGCTTTTACAGCCTTTATGGGTGTAAAAGCAATCAGTGTAAAAAAAAAAAAAAATCTTCATCACCCCCCACAAGTAGTACAGTGTCACCATGGTAACACTGTACTGTTAGGGTGACAGTATGTAAAAAAAATAATAATAAAGAAAAAATAATATAAAAATGTAAAAAAAAAATGTTTAAAAATTATAATTTTTGGTTATACACTAATTTGTTTTTTTTTTTAACTAAAAATATAACGGAATAAATTTTGGCCAAGATTTATGATGAAATACTATTTATTTGCAAAATTTTATAAGAAAAAAACTTTTTTTCAAAATTTTTGGACTTTTTCATTTACATAGCAAAAAAAAAAAAAATCCCAGCGGTGAATAAATACCACCAAAATAAAGCTTTATCTGTCTCAAAAAAATGCTAAAAAATTCATATGGGTACAGTGTTGCATGACTGCGCAATTGTCATTCAAAGTGTGATAGCACTGAAAGCTTAAAATTGGCCTGGACTGGAAGGGGGTAAAAGTGTCTGGACTGGAAGGGGGGAAAGTGTCCGGACTGGGAGTGGTTAATGTCCTATTCCCCCCACCAATCCCCCCCCACCCGAGTATACAAAACACTTTCCCTCCCACCCCTCCCCATCCCTGACAGCCTAGACTCTGCAATGTTCTACTCGTTCTAGGGATCCTAATCCGGGAGTTTTTCCACTTTACTGCTTCCTTTTTCTCCGATGGTTTCTGGACTCTTCCAGCTATATTCTAGATATAAATCTGATTTTTTAAATTCTTCCCATTTCCTCCACCTTAACCGAAAAACTTCCATCTTGTCCTCATCTATATGGTACAGTATCTCCAATCTATATATCTGCTCCACCTTATCTACCCAATCCGTTATTTTTGGTGCTTCTTGTTCCTTCCAAAACTTGGGTATCATTCCCTTCGCTGCATTCAAATAATACATGAAACCTGAGTTTTTATATTCTTTGAAAGTTTAACACCGTAAAAGAGAACAGTCTCTGGGTCCTTTAAAATATTAACCTCCATTATTTCTTGGATTAAGCGGACTATACCTCCCCAATATTCTTGTATTTTAACACACTCCCACCAAATGTGAAACATTGAGCCTCTACCTCCACAACCACGCCAACACATAGGTGAGTTATCTCCCCGTACTCTATGTGCTACACTCGGTGTAATATACCATCTTGTTATACAGTGGGGCAAAAAAGTATTTAGTCCGCCACCAATTGTACAAGTTCTCCCACTTACAAAGATGAGAAAGGCCTGTAATTGGCATCATAGGGAGACCTCAACTATGAGAGACAAAATGAGAAAACAAATCCAGACAATCTCATTGGCTGATTTGTAAAGAATTTATTTGCAAATTATGGTGGAAAATAAGTATTTGGTCACCTACAAACAAGCAAGATTTCTGGCTCTCACAGACCTGGACCTTCTTCTTTAAGAGGCTCCTCTGTCCTGCACTCATTACCTGTATCAATGGCACCTGTTTGAACTTGTTATCAGTATAAAAGACACCTGTCCACAACCTCAAACAGTCACACTCCAAACTCCACTATGGTGAAGACCAAAGAGCTGTCGAAGGACACCAGAAACAAAATTGTGGACCTGCACCAGGCTAGGAAGACTGAATCTGCAATAGGTAAGCAGCTTGGTGTGAACAAATCAACTGTGGGAGCAATAATTAGAAAATGTCAGACATACAAGACCACTGATAATCTCCCTCGATCTGGGGCTCCACGCAAGATCTCACCCCGTGGGGTCAAAATGATCACAAGAACGGTGAGCAAAAATCCCAGGACCACACGGGGGGACCTAGTGAATGACCTGCAGAGAGCTGGGACCAACGTAACAAAGGCTACCATCAGTAACACACTACGCCGCCAGGGACTCAGATCCTGCAGTGCCAGACGTGTCCCCCTTCTTAAGCCAATACATGTCGGGGCCCGTCTGAAGTTTGCTAGAGAGCATTTGGATGATCCAGAAGAGGATTGGGAGAATGTCATATGGTTAGATGAAACCAAAATAGAACTGTTTGGTAGAAACACAACTCGTCGTGTTTGGAGGAGAGAGAATGCTGAGTTGCATCCAAAGAACACCATACCTACTGTGAAGCATGGGGGTGGCAACATCATGCTTTGGAGCTGTTTCTCCGCAAAGGGACCAGGACGACTGATCCATGTACAGGACAGAATGAATGGGGCCATGTATCGTGAGAGTTTGAGTGCAAACCTCCTTCCATCAGCAAGGGCATTGAAGATGAAACGTGGCTGGGTCTTCCAACATGACAATGATCCCAAACATACCGCCCGGGAAATAAAAGAGTGGCTTCGTAAGAAGCATTTCAAGGTCCTGGAGTGGCCTAGACAGTCTCCAGATCTCAACCCCACAGAAAACCTTTGGAGGGAGTTGAAAGTCCGTGTTGCCCAGCGATAGCCCCAAAACATCACTGCTCTAGAGGAGATCTGCATGGAGGATGGGCCAACATACCAGCAACAGTGTGTGCCAACCTTGTGAGGACTTCCAGGAAACATCTGACCTCTGTCATTGCCAACAAAGGATATATAACAAAGTATTGAGATGAACTTTTCATATTCACCAAATACTTATTTTCCACCATAACTTGCAAATCAATTCTTTCCAGATCAGCCAATGAGATTGTCTGGATTTGTTTTCTCATTTTGTCTCTCATAGTTGAGGTCTCCCTATGATGCCAATTACAGGCCTCTCTCATCTTTGTAAGTGGGAGAACTTGCACAATTGGTGGTGACTAAATACTTTTTTGCCCCACTGTACATTTATAATTTGTTTCCACCTCCTTCATATTTACATTGCTGTGTATTAATCTTTATATTTTTTTTTTGCTTTTCCTCATCCACACTTACTCCTAAATCCCTTTCCCATTTCTCTATAAATGGGGGCTTTGTGACCGTGTTTAATCCTGTAAGGATTTTATATACTTTAGAAACCCCGTGTTTCCCATCTCCCCGTGTATCTAACAAGTGCTCAAAAGGGTTCCAGTTCTCCTTTATTCTCAATGGCCGTGGAAGCTTCCTCACAAAGTGTTTCAATTGAAAATAATGCCACTCATCCATTCTCACAAATATTTCACTCTTATTTTCCATTTACCTATAAGAACATATTTTTTCTCCCTCCATTATATCTCTTAATTGTACATCTTTCTTCTTTATCCACCTGCCTGTAATACTTTCTTTACCTGGGAGAAAAAACTCTGTGTACCCTAAAGCAGGCCATAGAAGGGTTGAACATCAGCCAATTTAAAAAAAAAACCCTGAAAAATCGGTCGTTTCATCGGCCATCCTGTCTACGGCTGGTGTTAACCCCATAACTTCTGTCCCTTGCAGAGACAGGGGCGCACACCATACAATGTGATAATACATAAGAAGAAGAAGAACTGTTGGCGCTATATAAATACTGTATAATAATAATAATAATAATAATGCCAGTCTGCTATTATATTTTATATGATAAAGTCTTGCGGTTGCAACAAATGTATCCATTTGTATCCAAATAAAAACATATGTATCCAAATAAAAACATTGTAATACATTATTTGGATTACAATGTTTTTATTTGGATACAGATGTTTTTATCTGGATACAAATGGATACATTTGTTGCAACCGCACAACTTTTTCATATAAAATATAATACCGGACTGGAATTCTTCTTCTTCTTTTTCTTCTTCTTGCAGGTCACGGCTCATGCGCAGACTTTTTATCGGTAAAACGATCTGCCAATTTGCCCAACATTGCCGGGAAAATCGGCTGATTGTCAAAATTGCCCACGAATTTTCCAACATCCCCAATAAAAGAAATGTGCAAAAACCCCGAAAAACGGCCAACCAATTAACCCACTAACGGTGCGAAAATCAGCCGATTTTTTTATCAGCTGAAAAATCGGCTGATTTTCGACCCGTCTATGGCCGGCATAAGGGCATTAACAGTGAATTGAATTCCCATCTCATTTGTTTGAGTAAAACATCCCAAATTCTTAAAACATTACGTGTAAACACACTTGTACTGTCTGCCAATCCACGGAATTGTGGAGGTAACCATACAATTCTATTCAAATTTGCATGACTGAATGTATTTTTTATTTTTCCCCAGCTTTTCCCCTTTGTATTATGTGTCCAGTCGTAGATTCTAGCCAATATTACTGCGCTATAATATTTTTTCAATTCTGGTACTGCTAATCCTCCTTTCTCTTTCTCTCTACTCAGAATAATATAACTTATTCTAGGTTTCTTATTCCTCCAAATAAATCTTGTTAAAATTTTTCTAATTATTCTAAAATATACTTCTGGTAGTTTAATAGGTATCATTTGAAATTTATATAAAATTTTTGAAACAATTACCATTTTTATCAGGTTTATCCTTCCTATCCATGACAGAGATCCCCATGCTAATTTCCTTAATTCGTCCTTAATCTCGTTTAATAGTGGGATGTAATTTGATCTATATACGTTCTTTGGAGATAATGTTAATTTTATACCTAGGTATTTTAATTCTCTTTCTCTCCAAACGAAAGGAAATTTCTCCTGTAACATTTTTTTCTCTCTATTAGGAAGGTTTATATTTAAAATCTCTGTTTTAGTAGGGTTTGAGTTTTAAGTTAGATAACTCACCATATTCTTTTAAAGCTTTCGTTAAATTTGACAGTGTTGTCCTTGGATGTCCCACATAAAATAACATATCGTCTGCATAAGCTGCCACCTTATGCTCTGTTTCTCCTACCCAAATTCCCTTTATATCTATATTGTTCCTTATAGTAGCTAAAAGCGATTCTAGAGATAGGACATATTGTAAAGGAGACAAAGGGCATCCGTGCCTTGTGCCATATTGCATCACAAAATACTCTGATAATTCCCCATTAACCATAATTGCAGCCGAAGGCTGTCTATATAATTTCCTTATCCATTCTCTCATCCTAGGTCCCATCCCCAGTACTTCCAAAGTGTCCAGCATACATCCCCAGTTTACCCTGTCAAAAGCCTTTTCGGCATCAATCAAGAGTACCAGCGAAGGAGTTTTCTCTTTCCTACTTTTTTGTATGAGAAAGAGAGATCTCAATCCGTTGTCTCTACCTTCTCTCCCCGGGACAAACCCCACTTGATCTATATGTATCCATTCCTGCGTTAAGTCTTTCATCCTATTTGCTAAAACTTTTGCATATAGTTTAGAGTCTGTGTTTAATAAAGAGATCGGTCTATTACTTGAACAATGAGTTTCATCTTTACCTTCCTTATGTATGAGGACCACATGAGCTTGTAGAGATTCCCTCCTCATTTCCATCTCTCCTCCCAAAGCATTCAAATATGTCCTCAATTTGGATAATAGTTTTTTATATTTTTTATAGTATCTCACTGTGTATCCATTGGGTCCTGGGCTTTTTCCAACTTTAGTACTTTTTAATGCTGACTGTACTTCTTTGAGTGTTATTGCTCTTTCAAGGAATTTTAGTTGTTTGTCGCTTAGTTTCGGTAATCTTGCCTTTTTTAGATATTCCCTTCTTTTTTCTATTATTCCCACTTCATTTTCCCTTGGTACCCTTGGGGTTAATATTATATAGTTCATTATAATATTCTTTAAACACTTTTGCTATATCCTTAGTTGAGTACACTAATTCTCCTTTACAGTCTCTTATTTTCTCTATATAATTCCTAGTTTTTTTCTTCCTCTGAGCCATCATTAAATATTTTCCTGGTCTATCTCCCCATCTATATCTCTCTCCTGTCATTTTATTAAACACTCTCCTCTTATCTTCTTTCAGGACACAATTTAATTCTTCTCTTTTGTTTAATACCCTCTGCATGATCTCTTTTGTTACTCTATTTTTATGTGTCTGTTCTAAGTCACTGAGTCCATTAAGAAGTGTATTTATTTATTCTCTTCTTTCCCTCTTCTTCTTTGCCCCAATTGCTATTAGGATTCCTCTGATGTATGCCTTATGAGCTTCCCACACCGTTGCCACAGACACTTCCTCAGAATCATTTTCCACAAAAAAATGCTCTATTTCCTTCTTACCTTTCTGTTCTGTCTCCTGATCCTGAAGAAGTGACTCATTTAACCTCCATGTTTTCCCTCCTCTCAGCTCATTTCCCCAGAATAGTTGTATTGTGACAGGAGCGTGATCAGAGATCGACATAACTTCTATATTTACTTTAACCAATGACTCAATGGTCCAACAATATGTAATCCAATCGTGAATACATCTCGTGTGCATGAGAGTAAAACGTATAATCTCTATCCTTCATGTGCATAATTCTCCATATATCTCCGAGTTGACATTGGTGTATAATTTTTTTTTAAGGATTTCAAAAACCTACTACCATCTCTCTGCACATGAGAAGTCGTATCCATCTGTGGATCCATACAGAGATTAAAATCTCCTGCCACAATCAAATTTCCTTTTTTGAAAGCCATTAATTTCCTCAAGATATTTTTTAGGAATACCTCCGGTTTCTTATTCGGACAATAGATATTTGCTAATGTACATTCTATTTCCTGTAATTTCCCTCTCAGAAACAGGAATCTCCCTTCCGGATCTACCAGTTTCTCTTCCAGCTTAAACCTTACATTTTTCGCAAACCCTATTGCCACACCCTGCGCACATTTAATTGGGGAATCTGCATAAAACCATTTAGGATAATATTTGGACTGCAAGTTCACATTTGTGTCTTGTACTAGGTGTGTCTCTTGTAAACAAAAACACAGAAGAGAGTCTATGTTGGATTTCTTTGAGAATTCAAAATTTCTTCCCAGGACTATTTAATCCTTTAACATTATAGGTCACAAAGTGAATCTCTTCCTTTCTTCTCCTTTTTTCTCCTCCTTTCATCCTTCTTCTACCATCTCCTCTCACTCCCTCTCTCTACCATCTTTTCCCCTTTGATCCCTGGGATACCTCCAGATAAATATTCCTCCTAAAATCCCAACAAGTCTTAGGCTGTTCCCTCCCTCCCCATATTCCCCATTCTCCCCACCTATTCCCCCACCTTCCCTTCCCACCCCTCCCTTTTTAGGTGTATATTTTGCCTATGAATCATTTGTGGTTCAGATCCCACCCTTGATTCTACTTTGGGGTGAAACTCTGGGTATGCACACCTCATCCTGTTTACCCTCCTCTTGCGTCCTGCCTTAATACCTGCCAAAAGAAAAAGGGAAAAAGAGAGGAAGAAGAAAGGAAAAAAAACACAGAGAAGAAGAAGAGGAAGAAGAAGAAGAGGAAGAAGGGGACCACTGCAGAGAGATAAAGAAAAAGGGAAAGGGAAAGAGAAGAGGGGAGGAAAGAAAGGAGAAAGGGGGAAAGGTCAAGGACAAGGGAGAGGAAAAAAAAAACCCAACAACCTCACTCTCCTCTCCTCCCACTGCCCTTCCCACCCCCCCCCCTAAACTATCTACCACCTCTCCTTCTCCATATTCTTCCCACCCACCACCCTGGAATATCTATATTCTGCAACTCAAGTCTCTCACAGAAGTCTCTTAGTTCTTCAGGAAACTTTAATCTTGCAGAGCATCCATTTTTCCACCCGATTAAACATGCTGGGAACCCCCAGCTATATCGAACGTTCTGCTTCTTCATATGTTCTACTAATGGTTTCAAGATTTTATTTCTTAACAGTGTCTCTGCTGTGAGATCTGCAAAGATCTGTATATTTATTTCTCCATATTTTATAGCGACTTTTCCTTTCATCCACTTCCATATCTCTTCTTTGTCATGATAATAATGGGGTTGAACAATAACATCTCTCGATTTTCCTTTTCTACCTTCTTGGTATAATCTTCCTATTCTATACACCCCATCAATTTTATAGGGTTCTGCTGTAGATCTGTCCATTATTGTATTTAACATCTTCTTTATTGTTTCCCTCAAATCTTCCCTTTGTGAGATCTCAGGGATACCTCGTATCCTCAAGTTGCGTCTTCTGTTCCTATTTTCCTGATCTTCTAATTTATATAGCAGATTTCTTTGATCTTTTTCCATTTCCTCCATTTGCTTTTCTAAAATCTGTATCACTTGGGCATGTTTATTTATTTTTCCTTCCATCTCCTCCACTCTCGACAATACCCACCCCAAGTCCTTATATAACTTCACCACCTCTTGTTTTATAGATTTTTCCAAGCCTTTGAACATTTCTGCCATTTCTGATTTAGTTGGCAGGTGTGAATCTTGATCTCTATCTGTCAAATTCTCTAACACCCCTATTTTCTCAATATCTGCTTCTTCTAAATTCTGATTAATATTAGACATTCCCAGGGATAATCTGGAACTCTCACCACTGCTGTTTTCTATTACGCTCTTTTCATTTATTTCTCTCTGCCTCTCAGGAGTCTGCTTATCCTGCCCTGGGATATATTTTTTAATTGAACTCGATGGTGGGGCCTTTGACCCTCCATCTTTTGTTCCTTTATTCTTCATTTTAATAATTTCCAACATCCCAGGAATTCAACAGTCAACTCCTCCAGGAAAATATTCTCCTTTTATCTTGTCTTCACTCTTCCTCCTCTCCTGCTTTAAAGCTTCCTTATCTTCTTTCCGCCCCTCTCCTTCATTAACCCCCTTGTGTGAAATAAAGTTATTTTCAGATCTTATAAATGCAAGTCCCTCCGTTATCTCTTTGGTGACCCCAAAAGGCAACCCCTCCATCTATATTCATCGATTTTTTACTTCAATTTCTTTTGAAATTTCTAACATTTATCACACTCCACACTCTTCTGCCACTCTCACTCACCCATTTGCTCCCACTTCTTCCCTTCTGGTGGTGGTGGCTTCTGAGGATCTTCCCGATGGTGGTAGGGAGTTGCACAGCATGGTCCCTCAGGTCTCCATATCTTTCCACGGTGTGGTTCTTATTTAATGACTCCCCATGGTCCAGCTTTTACAGTGGTCCCATAGAGGGATTAATCACTCTAGAGGTGAGGGAGAGAGGGGAGATCAAAGCTGCATATCTTCTATCTATGTTATTTTAGGTCAGGGCTGAGGGCTCTGAAGGTCAGTTCCCTGATACCTCCCCTGCTCTAGGAGCTAGAGAAGTTTCCAGAAGTCAGTGGGTGTGGATGAGGAGGGCCTAATCTGTATACTTAACCGCCTCCCGCCTGCCACATAAGGAGATGATGGGTGCAAGGCAGTTTTCTCGTTCTGGGAGGACGTCATATGACATCCTGACACTCTAACCGCACGTGCGCACCCCCGTGGGTACGCAGCGTGGCAATAGGTGGTGCGCTGTGTCCCTGGGAAACAGCGGATCACCGATCAGCAGAAAGAGCTGATGACTTCGGCTCAGTCATGTGATCAGCTGTTTCCAATCACAGCTGATCGTATGTAAATAAGGAAATGCCGGTTATCAGCATTTCTCTCCTCACGAGTTGTCACGCTGACAGAGGAGAGGAGAGCCGATAATCGGCATTCCTTAGAGGGAACATTTACACTGATCATCAGAGCACTGATCATCAGTACCCTGATGATCAGTGTAGCCCCATCAGTGCCACCTGTCAGTGTCCATCAATGCCACCTGTCAGTGCCCATCAGTGTCACATATCAGTGCACATCAATGCCACATATCAGTGCCCTTCTGAGCTGCCTTTCAGTGCCACCTATCAGTGCCAGTCAGTGCCACCTATCAGTGCTGCCAATCAGTGCCAGTCTGTGCCTCCTATCAGTGTCCATCAGTGCTGCCTATCAGTGCCCGTCAGTGCCACCTAACAGTTCCAGTCAGTGCCACCAAACAGTGCCAGTCCGTGCCGCCTATCAGTGCCGCCTATCAGTGCCATGTATGAGTACTGCCTTTCAGTGCCCATCAGTGATGTCTGTGAATGCCCACCAGTGATGCCTGTCAATGCCCACCAGTGCCACCTACCAGTGCCCATCAGTGCCACCTATCAGTGCCCATCACTGAAGCCTTATTAGCGCACATCAGTGAAGGAGAAAAATTACTAATTTACAAATTTTTTAACAGAAACTAAGAAAAAAACTTTTTTTTTAAAATTGTCAGTTGTTTGTGGTTTGTTTATCAAAAAATAAAAAACCCCGAGGTGATTAAATACCACCAAAAGAAAGCTCTGTCTAAAAAAAATGATAAAAATTTTCATATGGGTACAGTGTTGCATGACCAGACAATTGTCATTCAAAGTGTGACAGCGCTGAAAGCTGAAAATTGGCCTGAGCAGGAAAGGGATGAAAGTGCCCGTTAGGCAAGTGGTTAAGGGGTCTTGGCCAATCCCCAAGCAGGAGGCTTGGCATGGGGCCAGGACAGCCTTTAAATATGATAGAGCCTAATCAGCAGGAGGAGTAGTGTAGGGTGGAAGATGGAGTGAAGGCTGGAGTGTAGAGCCTGGGAAGGGCCTAACTACAATCTTGTGCTGGTCAAGAGAGTCTTCACTGTACCATCGTCTTCAAGGGAGGACAACCTGAACAACAGGGAAGGAGCCAGCCCAGCGAAAGGTCTAAAGGCAGCCGCCAACCCTTTGAGCTATCAGGAAGGACACTGTGAGTAACCCCCTGGGCTGGATAAGTGGAGAAGGCAGTCAGGTGGAGAACTGGCTCCTCATCTTGGAGTTTTTATTTTGGCAGTTTCTATTTTGGCAGTTTCTTTCCAGGGAATACCCTCAGGCAGCTGGGAGAAGAGGAGATTCATCTGGGGTCTGAGGAGGTACACCAAACAGCTGGAATGCTCTTAAAGGACAGGCTATTTTTGTTCACATCTGTACATAGTTGCTAAGGAGTTTGTCCTCAAGTTTGCAGTTTCCTTGGGCATCCCATACACTCCTCAACCCCATCCATGTTCAAAACCCCATAATAAGACATCAAAACCAAGGTCAAGTACTGTTTACTGACTCCAGTGTGCAAGTGTGGAAGAAAATGTTGCCAGGCTGTGCAGAACTTTAGGGGGACCCAAAACTCAGTGACTCCTAAAGAGGGTAGTGCTACAGTAGGATGCTAGCTAGCTCTAGTTTTTTTGGTTCGTTCTGTATTCAAGGGTGTAGTAATTGGTTGTTCTGGCCTGTCAATGGTCTCACAGACTGGAAGTTTGATTTTTTTCCAGAGCTTAGGGTGGGAGATTCAAATAACCAGCCTGAACATTTATCAGACTCTAGCCTATCCCTAGAGAGGAGTGTCCACAAGGGCGCTGGAAGGGCAATAAATAGTCTGAAGCACTGGAAAGCTAGGTTCCTTTTGCTAGGTTCCTTCCCCTAAGGAGGGTTCCAGAGCCTGAGGGTCTGTTATTCTTAGGTAGCCCATGGACTGTGTAGCTGTTTTAGAGGCCTCAGCGATGTCAAGGCTGAGGGCTTGGAAGGATTTTGCTAGAAGCTGATTGCAGAACTTGACCACAAGGGATCAGGTCTAGAGAAGGACTGTCTCACTCATTGCACCTTGGCTGGAGGAAGTTGGAAGGTGGCAGCTATGCTGGCGACCCTAAACTGATCCTTGTGGCTGTACAATGTTCTTGAGATTGCATTGGGTACTGGCAATTATGCATAGGAGCAAGGTAACCAGATGCCAAAGAGACTTGCCTCATGGGGCTTAGACTGTCCAACCCTTGTGTAGCACTACCTCCTTAGGAGTCGCTAGAAGATTTGGGCATTGTTATAGTCCTGCACAGGCAGGCATCACACATCTTCACAAATCTTGACTCTAAAGTCAGAAATCAGTCTTTGAGCTGTGGTTTTGTTTATTGAGGGGATTTTGAACTGGGATAAGGACTGTACAGGATGCCCAAGGGTACCGATAAACTGAGGACAACTTCCTGGAACTTTTTACAAGCCTTCTCTGCAGCAAAGTCTCTGTTGGAGAGCAAGCCAGCGTCTCCTTAGTGTACCACCCCAGACCCTAGCTGAATTTCTCTTCACCCAGCAATCTGGAGGTATCCCTGAACAGAGGATCTGGTTCCTGCCACTCTAAAAGATGAACAGTCACTGGTAGATACAGTAGCTAATCTGGTTTCCCACCAGAGTGCTTCTTTTCCTATCCACCTAGGAGGTGTAGGTGTATTCTCTCAGATCCTCTCCTGTACCGATTTTGGGTTGGTGGCTGCTACCAGGCCTATCAGCTGGGCTGCTACTTCCCTGCCTTACAGGTGGTCTTCTCTTAGGGGATAGGTGAGCTTTGAGCTTTCCTCCTTTCCAGCTCCAGGTCTGCAGGTAGACCACATCCCACTGGGCATCTTCGCAGCCTCTTTCCGTTAGACTCACATCTTCCACCCGAACTCTCCCTCCAACTCTGCTGCAATTGAGCACGCTCCAGCACTATTAAGGGTGTCCTGCCCCTTGCCAACCTGTTGTTGGGGATTTGCTAAGATCCCTCAAAAGTGCAGCTAGCCACTCCTCAGATCCAGCCACTGACTCTAGGGCCTTCCTCCAAAAGCCCTAGAGCAGGGGGAAATTCCAGAGGGGTTGTCCTGTAGAGCCTCTCAGTCCTGATCAGAATTTGACCCCTCTCTGGCTATTACACCTGGGCTGCTGCTCATCCCCTGTCTAACCATTGGAGTCTAATAGCCCCTTGCTAAACTAGGAGGGTGCTACACTTGCAGATACTTGGAGAAGATTGTCATCTAAATGCTATGTGCTATTCATTTTTCAGTATCCCATGTCCCAATCCCTCTCCTGTTAAAGTTTCTTCAAGCAATAGATATTAAAAAGACATCCCTTGGACTTTGGAGCCAGTGTGAATGGACTGGTGCTTGAGCTGGTGGAAAACCCCTGTACTTTTAGGTAAAATCAGATATTACCAATGGTCCCTTCGGGGATAGCACTACAGTTATTTTATATATAGGTACAGGGCTTTAGCTTGAAATAATGCAACTATGCAAGGCTTTTTTTCTCAACCATGTTCCCCGAAAACACCCCCACCCTCCCACACACACATACACACCCACTGAGTGGCATCAAATAGTAGGTGTAGCCAAATTGCACCAAGAGTGGGATGGTCTTAAAGGGGCATTAAATACCAGTAGCGCATTTCATCCAGAGTGGAGAATTTGGGGGTGCGTTACAGAGAGCAGAGTTCAGCCTTCTTCCACAGCTGCTTATCTCTGCATCCCCCATCTACATCTCATTTACATCCCTCTTCAGCTCTGATCTCTGCATAGAACCCCCCTCCACTGCCCTCATCTTCTCCCCCACTCCTTAGAAGCTCCGCCGTCTTCCACATGTCTTACTTTTGTTGCCATATTAAAGGTGAAGCACCCAGCCGGCTCTAGTACCTCCCCGCACATTGTAGATGGCCCCACCTCTCTCACTTACAGGAAGATCATCCAGCAGGGGGCATCGGCATCCGGGCACCAGAGAGGAAAAAAAGGAGATTATAGAGGCTGTAGCTGTCAGGGATGCAGGCATCCAGCAAGGGTGATCAGATCAGTGGGCTGCACCTTGAGGAATCAGACTGAAAAAGGGTAAAAAAAATAAGTTTTATATATATATACACAAATGGCACTCTTCCTTCCAGCACCAGTTAACCATAAACAATGTAAGGGATAAATAAAAGTGCAAAAACTCCAAATAACTTAACTAGGGTAGCAAAAATGGTTAGCACTTCCACCTGACAGCACTAGGATGGTTGGTTCAAATCACAACCACGACACCACCTGCCTGGAGTTTGTATGTTCTCCCTGTGCCTGCGTGGGTTTCCTCTGGGTAATCTGGTTTCCTCCCACACTCCAAAGACATGCTGGGAGGAACTGGCTCCTGTCTAAATTGGCCCTAGTATTTGTATGAATGTGAGTTAGGGACTTTGTACGCCTCTTGAGGGTTAGGGACTGATGTGAATGTGCAATAAATATGCAGGTGAAACTCAAAAAATAAATGGTCTCTCAGTCTGGTTCAGTAGGAATCACAATCATGGGAAAGACTGCTGACCTGACACCATCACTGACACCCTCCATAAGGAGGGAAAGCCTCAAAAGGGAATTGCAGAAGAAGTTGGATGTTCCCAAAGTGCTGTATCAAAGCACATTAATAGAAAGTTATGTGGAAGGGAAAAGTGTGAAAGAAAAAGGTGCACAAGCAGCAGGGATGACCGCAGCCTGGAGAGGATTGTGAGGAAAAGGCCATTCAAAAGTGTTGGGGACATTCACAAGGAGTGGACTGAGGCTGGAGTCAGTGCATCAAGAGCCACCACACACAGACGGATCCTGGACATGGGCTTCAAATGTCATATTCCTCTCGTCAATCCGCTCCTGAACAACAAACAATGTCAGAAGCGTCTTACCTGGGCTAAAGAAAAACAGACCTGGTCTGTTGCTCAGTGGTCCAAAGTCCTCTTTTCTGATGAGAGCAACTTTTACATCTCATTTGGAAACCAAGGACCCCGAGTATGGAGGAAGAATGGAGAGGCACAAGGACCCCGAGTATGGAGGAAGAATGGAGAGGCACAAGGACCCCGAGTATGGAGGAAGAATGGAGAGGCCCAAGGACCCCGAGTATGGAGGAAGAATGGAGAGGCACAAGGACCCCGAGTATGGAGGAAGAATGGAGAGGCCCAAGGACCCGGAGTATGGAGGAAGAATGGAGAGGACCAAGGACCCGAGTATGGAGGAAGAATGGAGAGGCCCGAGGACCCCGAGTATGGAGGAAGAATGGAGAGGCCCAAGGACCCCGAGTATGGAGGAAGAATGGAGAGGCACAAGGGCCCCGAGTATGGAGGAAGAATGGAGAGGCACAAGGACCCCGAGTATGGAGGAAGAATGGAGAGGCACAAGGACCCCGAGTATGGAGGAAGAATGGAGAGGCCCAAGGACCCCGAGTATGGAGGAAGAATGGAGAGGCCCAAGGACCCCGAGTATGGAGGAAGAATGGAGAGGCACACACTGCAAGATGCTTGAAGTCCAGTGTGAAGTTTCCACAGTCTGTGTTGATTCGGGGAGCCATGTCATCTGCTGGTGTTGGCCCACTGTGCTTCATTAAATCCAGGGTCAATGCAGCCGTCTACCAGGAGATTTTGGAGCACTTCATGCTTCCTTCCGCAGACCAGCTTTATGGGGATGCTGACTTCATTTTCCAGCAGGACTTGGCTCCGTCCACACTGCCAAAAGCACCAAAACCTGGTTCAATGACCATGGGATTACTGTGCTTGATTGGCCAGCAAACTTGCCTGACCTGAACCCCATAGAGAATCTATGGGGCATTGCCAAGAGAAAGATGAGAGACATGAGACCGAACAATGCAGAAGAGCTGAAGGCCGCTATTGAAGCATCCTGGTCTTCCATAACACCTCAGCAGTGCCACAGGCTGATAGCTTCCATGCCACGCCGCATTGAGGCAGTAATTGCTGCAAAAGGGGCCCCAACCAAGTACTGAGTACATATGCAGCTTCTACTTTACAGAGGTCCGATATTGTTCTATGTACAAGCCGTGTTTTATTGATTGCATGGAATATTCTCATTTTCTGAGATTGTGGATTTGGGGTTTTCATGAGCTGTAAGCCATAATCATCACAATGATGACAAATCACGGCTGGAACTATCTTGCTTTGCATGGAATGAGTCTCATATATTAGTTTCACCTTTAAGTTGCTGCACCGAAATAAATGAACTTTTGCACCATATTCTAATTTTTTGAGTTTCACCTGTATAAAGCGCTGCGTAAATTGATGGAGCTGTATAAGTAATGGTGCCTGAGTGGCTGTTGTTCCCAGTTGCTTTCACTTTGTTATAATCCCACTAACAGTTGAGCGTGGAATATTTAGTAGCCAGGAAATGTCACGGATGGACTTATTGCCCAGGTGGCCACCTATCACGGGACCACGCTTGGAGTCACTGAGCTCCTGAGAGTGACCCATTCTTTCACCAATGTTTGTAGAAGCAGTCTGCATGCCTAGGGGCTTGATTGTATCCACCTGTGTCCATGGAGGGGATTGGAGCACCTGAATCACATGACTGGGAGGGGATTGGAACACCTGAATCACATGACTGGGAGGGGATTGGAACACCTGAATCAAATGATTGGGAGGGGATTGGAACACCTGAATCAAATGATTGGGAGGGTGGGGACAATACTTTTGTCAATATAGTGTATGTAAGAGTCCACAACTGTCGGTGAGTGTGGGAACACAGGAGGGGAGCACAGTGAGTTTGGCACTCATTGTTGTGGAAGAACGTTGCACAACTTCACTATAGACTGTACAATTATTTGAACTTTAATTTTGATTTGATTTTGCACAGGCACTGGATATACACTAATTATATAGGGCAGAGCTTCGAGTTGTTACATCTTGATTTATGGTATAGGAGGGATTATCTCAGCTTGCATATATTGTTTTCACAGTCCTAGCGTGGGTAATTATTATTATTATTATTATTATTTTTATAATACTGGATTTATGGCGCCAACAGTTTGCTCAGCGCTGTACAATATAACGGGAGACAATACAGCAACTATACAGTTCAATACAAGAGGGGTAGGAGGGCCTGATCCTTGGAGATTACTTGCATTTGTGCACAAATGTATGTCCATTGATTGAATGAGTAGTTTGATCTCTGATGTATTCCTCGCTGGACTCCCACTACCTTCTGAAGAGGAGCAGACTTTCCAAGTGTGTAGTTTTTATCGATATCCACCAAGATGAGTTTTAAAGCCTTTTATCACTTCTAGCATTAGATGCATTTTGAAAGCACAATTCACAAGACCCGAGAAGAACAATCTCATAGAATAGATCCGTTTTATTAAAAATCATGTGTTAAAACCAAATATGAGCTCACATGAGCCTAGCGCGCTGAGCCTTATGTGTGACAGCAATCCGATATTCCCCTGGATCACAACATTGAGCGTAGACTTCCTCCAGGCATGGACGCCCAATGTGTGATATCTTTAATAAAATGGAATGATGCTATGAGATTATCCCTCTGGTGTCTTGTGAATGGCGCCTTCGATTGCACCTGATCCCGGATGTGCAAAGAGGACAACGAGAGGTAAAACTCATCTTGGTTGATATCTCTAGGTGGATATTGCTAAGCATCTTTGACCTTTTTACTTGAAGAGGTCCAACTCAACGGGCGAGTTTGTTTTTCAGGTGGTGGAGGAGCACATGGAAGGAGGCACCAAGGAAAAGCTCATTGTCTGTCTGTCTGTCACATTCAAGGCTTTGAAACTCACTTTTGTTGCAGTGGTGAATATACCCCATGTCACCGGCCACTCTATTAGGTCCACCTGTTCAATCGCTTGGTAACGCAAATTGCTAATCAGCCAATCACATGGCAGCAACTCAATGCATTTAGACATCTAGACGTGGTGAAGACGACTTGCTGAAGTGCAAGCCGAGCATCAGAATGGGGAAGAAAGGTGACTTGGAACGTGGCATGGTTGTTGGTGTCAGACGGGCTGGTCTGAATATGTCAAAAACTGCTGATCTCCTGGGATTTTCACTCAAAACTATCTCTAGGGAAATCCAGACTCATCAAACAAGGCAACGTTTTTCCAATCTTCTATTGTCCAATTTTTGTGCGAATTGTAGCCTCCGTTTCTTGTTCTTAGCTGACAGAAGTGGCACCCGCTGTGGTCTTCTGCTGCTGTAGCCCATCTGCTTCAAGGGTGGACGTGTTGTGCATTCAGAGATGGTATTCTGCATACCTTGGGTGTAACGAGTGGTTATTGGAGTTACTGTTGCCTTTCTATCATCTGGAACTAGTCTGCTCATTCTCCTCTGACCTTTGACATCAACAAGGCATTTTCCTCCACACAACTGCCACTCACTGGATATTTTCTCTTTTTCAGACCATTCTCTGTAAACCCTAGAGATGGTTGTGTGGGAAAATCCCAGTAGATCAGCAGTTTTTTAAATACTCAGATCAGACCAGCCCGCCTGGCACCAACAACCATGCCACGTTCAAAGTCATTTAAATCCCCTTTTTTCCCCATTCTGATGCTTGGTTTTAGCTTCAACAAGTCGTCTTCACCACATCTAGATGTCTAAATGCATTGAGTTGCTGCCATGTGATTGGCTGATTAGCAATTTGTGTTACTAAGCAATTGAACAGGTGGACCCAATAAAGTGGCTGGTGAGCGTAGTGTATGGCATACACCAATCAGCCACAACTCTATGACCACTGACAGCTTAAGTCAATAACATGCTTATCTCTTTACAATTGCATCTGAAAGTGGGTGGGATATATTAGGCAACCAGAGAACATGTTGTCCCTGAAACTGATATGTTGAAACCAGAAACAATGGGCAAGTGTAAGGATTTGAGGGACTTTGGCAAGGACCAAATTTTAACGTCTAGATGACTGGGTCAGAGCAACGACTGACCAAAAGTGGTCCAAGGGAGGAGATCCAGCCAACCAGTGACAGGGTCAACCAAGGCTCATTGATGGAATTGGGGGGAGGGAAGACTCATTGATGGAGGTGGGAAGGGAGGGCTCATTGATGGAGGTGGGAAGGGAAGGCTCAATGATGGAGGTGGGGGGGGCTCATTGATGGAGAGGGGCTCATTGATGGAGGGGGGCTCATTGATGTACAGGGGGAGGCTCATTGATAGAGGGGGGGGAAGACTCCTTGATGGAGGGGGGGAGGCCCATTGATGGAGGTTGGGGGGAGGCTCATTGATGGAGGTGGGGAGGGAAAGTTTATTGATGAAGGTGGGGTGGGAAGGCTCATTGATGGAGGTGGGGAGGCTCATTGATTGGGGGGGGGGCTCATTGATGTAGGGGGGGAGGGAAGGCTCATTGTTGGGGGGAGGGCCATTGATGGAGGTTGGGGGGGAGGGTCATTGATGGAGGTGGGGAGGGAAGGCTCATTTATGGAGGTGGGAAGGCTCATTGACGGAGGTGTGGAGGCTCATTGATGGAAGTGGGGGAGGCTCATTGATGGAGGGGGGGCCATTGATGGAGGTTAGGGGGGAGGCTCTTTGATGGAGGTGGGGAAGGGAGGCTCATTGATGGAGGTGGGGAAGCAAGGCTCATTGATGGAGGTGTGGAGGATTATTGATGGAGGTGAGGAGGGAAAGCTCATTGATGGAGGTGGGGAGGGAAGGATTATTGATGGAGGTGGGAGAGGGAAGGCTCACTGATGGAGGTGGGGAGGAAAGGCTCACTGATGGAGGTGGGGAGGAAAGGCTCACTGATGGAGGTGGGGAGGAAAGGCTCACTGATGGAGGTGGGGAGGAAAGGCTCACTGATGGAGGTGGGGAGGAAAGGCTCACTGATGGAGGTGGGGAGGAAAGGCTCACTGATGGAGGTGGGGAGGAAAGGCTCACTGATGGAGGTGGGGAGGAAAGGCTCACTGATGGAGGTGGGGAGGAAAGGCTCACTGATGGAGGTGGGGAGGAAAGGCTCACTGATGGAGGTGGGGAGGAAAGGCTCACTGATGGAGGTGGGGAGGAAAGGCTCATTGATGGAGGTGGAGGGATGCTGTAGAAGAGCTACTGGAGCTCAAATTGCTGAAAAAGTGAATGCTGGTTCTGACAGATGTCAGAACACACAGAGCAATACAGTTTGTTGTGTACGGGGCCGTGTAGTTGCAAAATCGCCTACAATGGACACAAGAGCATCAGAACTGGACCAAGGAGCAATGGGAGAAGGTGGCCTGGTCTGTTAAATCACATTTTCTTTTCCATCATGTGGATGGCCAAGTGTGTGTGCGTCACTTACCTGAGGAAAAGATGGCACCACAATGAAGTATAGGCAGAAGACAAGCCAGCGGAGGCAGAATGATGCTTTGGGCAATGTTCTGCTGGGAAACCTTGCCTGCCATTTATGTGGCTGTTTCTTGACACGTACAACCTACCTAAACATTGTTGGTGACCAAGTATACCCCTTTATGGAAACGGTATTCTCAGATACCAGTGGCCTCTTTCAGCAGGATAATGCGCCCTACCACACTGCTAAAATTGCCGAAAAAATGGTTTGAGGAACATGAATTTGAGATGTTGATTTGTGGTATTTGCTGGAAAAACAAGTCCGATCCATGGAGGCCCCACCTCTCAACCTACAGGACTTAAAGGATCAGCTACTGAAGGCTTGGTGCCAGATACCACAGCGTACCTTCAGAGGTCTAGTGCAGTCCATGCCAAGACAGGTAAGGGCCGGCGTCAAAAAGGGGACCTACTCAGTATTAGGTAGGTGGTCATGAAGTAATGGGTAATCAGTGTAGATATTCATTGAAAGGCTGCTCCATGTGGAGGCTTGTTTGTATGTGCTGTATGTACTGAGCTGGTGAAAGAAGTCAATTATAGATTTATGTATTTATAAATGTTTAGAACTAAAATATGTTTTTACATTTTATGTGCAGAATTTATTGAGATATTTTACTGCTGTTTTGTTTATATGATACTTTTTTGTGTACTAATTTATATACAAATTATATATTCAGCCCACCTTTTGCAAAAAATAAAAAATAAAATGCACAGATGTTTGCAGCAAAAACAGAATCGTGCCTTTATTATTTCTTTGCAACTGAGCCTACAAAGCATGGCAACCATTATTGATGGACCACAGGGGCACTGCCAGGCTCCTGCAGGCTATGTCCAAACCTCTGTATGGATCAGGGGCGGACTGACCATTTGGAAACTCGGGCACTGCCCGAGGGCCCGGGGTCAGTAGGGGGCCCCATGAGATGCCCCTGGTACCTTTTTCATAGGCTTCTTTGAGTTTGGGCAAGGACACAGGGGCCCCATGATCCCCTATTGCCCGGGGGCCCCATGAGTTGTCAGTCCGCCCCTGGTATGGATTTCCAGTTAGAGAGCTGGAGGACGTGTCAAATGGGCTATGAGTACCATGATCACCCCACTTGTGTTCCATTGGGATCTACAAGTCCATCTGTGGCAGCAGTTGATGGGACTCATTCATTCACAGATCTTTGAATGAATGATCTGGCACTGCCACTGTCCATACACAGTCACTTGTGCAATTTCTCTCCTCCTTCCTGGTTGTGAAGTGAAGGAGTGGCTGTGGGGAGGGAGAGAGGATGAAGACATAGCACTGGCCATTTACAGGGCTGTGTGCATCTCAAGGAAGCCTTGCTCACCCCCCCCCTCCCCCAAGGAACACAGAGGAAAGGGATATTAGCTGCTGTCAATTTTGGGAGTGACAAGAGCCTGCTGGGAGGAACCGAGCCTTGTGCGGGATGTTATCCGCAGACAGACTGAGTGTCCCCATTATAGTGCCCCCTTGATCGGATGCCCCCATCACTGTACCCTCTTGCATAAGGTGTCCCCATCTCAGTGCACTCTTGCATCAGGTGTCCCCATCCCAGTGCTCTCTTGCATCAGGTGTCCCCATCCCGGTGCCCATTGCATCAGGTGTCCCCATCCCAGTGCCCCTTGCATCAGGTGTCCCCATCCCAGTGCCCCTTGCATCAGGTGTCCCCATCCCAGTGCCCCTTGCATCAGGTGTCCCCATCCCAGTGCCCCTTGCATCAGGTGTCCCCATTCTAGCGCTCCTTGCATCAGGTGTCTCCATCACAGTGCCCCCTTAATCAGGTGTCCCCATCGCTGTGCCCTCTTGCATCATGTGTCCCCATCACAGTGCCCCCTTAATCGGGTGTCCCCATCACTGCGCCCTCTTTCATAAAGTGTCCCCATCCCAGTACCCTCTTGCATTAGGTGTCCACATCCCAGTGACCCTTGCATCAGGTGTCCGCATCCCAGTGCTCCTTGCATCAGGTGTCCCCATCCCAGTGACCCTTGCATCAGGTGTCCCCATCCCAGTGACCCTTGCATCAGGTGTCCCCATCCCAGTGACCCTTGCATCAGGTGTCCCCATCCCAGTGACCCTTGCATCAGGTGTCCCCATCCCAGTGACCCTTGCATCAGGTGTCTCCATCACAGTGCCCTCCTACTTTAGGTTTCCCCATCACATTGCCCCTTAATCTGGTGTCCCCATCAAAGTGCCCCTTTAGTAGAGATAATATATAAACAGCGCAAATCAAAAACTCTCCTCACCAAATACATAACATCAATCAACAAAAACAATATATCAATCAATATAAATATTGTTTATAAATTATAAATTATTTATTATATATTTTTTAAGTGTCCAAAAAGATATTAAATGTGTCCAAAAAAAGAAAAAAGAAAAAAAATTCTTCTTCCCAAAAAATGTTATATATAATTATCTTCTCCCAAAGAAATGTACTTCCACCATCCACCAGTGTCAAATCAAAATCAACCGCACTCACCAGACATTGGTGAGTTTTGCGCCTTTTAGAATTTTAGGGATCCTACACCCCCTCTATATCATCCAGGGCTCCTTATCCGCCTTGTAAGGCTTGGTGTTCCCCTTCCAATCACTCCTAATATGAACTCCACATCGGTGCAAGAGAAAAAAATACCGTAGTGTGATATTGCTACTAACATGTGCAATATTAAAAATAATACCAGGCCACTCACATGTTCAAAGATGAGTAAAAGCATTGATTTATTGCCTCCATTGGCTAACACAGGATCCACATTTCCACACTCCAATCCAGAGACCTCACAGCCTGTGAGGATAACAGAACACAGATCCAGCAACAAAGATGGCCGCTTGGAATGCACTGCTCAGTGTGCGTTCCACTCACTGGAAGTGACGCAGGACTTATGGACGGCAGACCGGAAGTGCGTCTACGCGTTTCGCCCCGCCCACAGGGCGTTCTCAAGTTTCCCTTTGCATCAAGTGTCCCCAACACAGTGACTCATTGCATAAGGTGTCCCCATCAGATGTTCAGTGGCTTAGAAATGTAAAGAGCCCATGTTTCAGTCAGCAAAAGCCAAATGGTTCCTGTCAAGGTCCTACCTTTTTACCAGAGATTATGTTACTCCATGTGCTGGCATCCATCTTGGATTTCTGCAGAGCATGGTGGGAATCTTTTATGCCTTCAGGTCTCTGAGGTCCATCCCCCAGAGGGGTGTGGCTGATGACATATAAGCCTGTGTTCCGCACATGCTCTTTGCACTTGTGTCTTGTGTCTTTGTGTTGCTGTTACTCTGTTCTGACTCTTGTGACTCTCCCGGAATCTGACTCGGCTTGTTACCTGACCATTCTTTGTGTTCTCCTTTGATCTGACCCGCCGTTGCTGAACCCGGCTCGTGACCTGTGATTCTCGTCTGCTGTCCTGTACTGTTTTTGTCTCGTTGTTGTTGACCCGGCCTGTCTGACTACTCTATTGTCTTTACCACTAGCTACACGCCATTGGCGGCGGCCATTATCGCAGCTGGGGTGCCTCGGGGGCCGCGACCTGGTTCCTGGCTGCGTCAAGTCCATCCCCACCATCAGGGGCCCTGGTGAAGGGCAGCCTGGGACTTAGACTCCGCGCCCTGAGGGACTTCGGTCTGTGGGTGGTGGTTGTCATCAGCCAGTGCGTTACATTGATATTAGGCCTGCCTGTCCGTTCCTCGGCCCCTGCCCTGACAGTTCCTTACTAAGCCATTGAACATCCGTTCAATGATTGGCTTCCTTATAAACTCCTTTCCCTTTTCTAGCATTGGACCTGCTGCCTACCCTGCCACCCTAATGTTATTGGGCTCCTTGTGGTCCCTACAGATTGACTACTTTGGTAATTTTATTTTTTTTTGTTGAGCTCCTGTCAGGGCTCCCGGGTGTGACCAGAGGTATGTGACTGACGCAGGGAAATGCAGACTTCAGATATGTTATAAACAATATAATTTAGTAACACTAACCATACAAACATAAACGCAGTGCAATACTAAAACATAATACAGTGCAAACAAACCAACCAACCACCCACAGATAACAGTACATACAATGCAAGCGTCGTCAGGCAGGCCGGGTCAATATCAATCGGGCAGGTAGGTACAGGGGGAGCAAGCGGAGAATGGTCGGGGTCACAGGCCAGGTTCAGCAGGTAGCGGGCAGCGTGGTACAGAGGGTCAGGCAGAGGGATGGTCAGACAAGCCAGGGATCAGGAGCAGGAGAAGTCAGCAGAGGTCAGAATCAAGCAGGGTCAGCAACAAGACAGGAACAGGAACGCAGGTTTACAAGATACAGGGCCCAGGAAAACACACACCAAGGCAGAGTCTGCAGGTCTGGCCATCCCTTAAATACACCAGTATAATTAGTTCCAGGTGTTTGACTGGCTGCAAGGTTGAGTCTCTGATTGCTGGGAGCACCCGCTGGCCAGCCCCGATACTGCAGCTCATAAGGCAGGTGAGTCCCACTATTGCTGGCCAGTCCATTCCTGACAGTACCCCCCCCTCAAGGAGTGGCCTCAGGACGCTCCAAACAGTCCTAGCTGGGCAAAATGTTCCACCGCCCGGGTCTGGTAACTGGCGGGATATCAAAGACTGGCACACCGGGCAGGACTCCGAGCAGCGGCACACCGGGCAGGACTCCGGGCAGCGGCACACCGGGCAGCGGCACATCGGGCTGGACTCCGGGCAGAGGCACATCGGGCTGGACTCCGGGCAGAGGCACATCGGGCTGGACTCCGGGCAGAGGCACATCGGGCTGGACTCCGGGCAGAGGCACATCGGGCTGGACTCCGGGCAGAGGCACATCGGGCTGGACTCCGGGCAGAGGCACATCGGGCTGGACTCCGGGCAGAGGCACATCGGGCTGGACTCCGGGCAGAGGCACATCGGGCTGGACTCCGGGCAGAGGCACATCGGGCTGGACTCCGGGCAGAGGCACATCGGATTACCAGGCAAAGCAGCAGGCAGCGGGCCACCGGGCGGAGCAGCAGGCAGCGGGCCACCGGGCGGAGCAGCAGGCACCGGGCGGAGCAGCAGGCACCGGGCCACCGGGCGGAGCGACAGGCATCGGGCCCCCAGGCGGGGCGACAGGCATCGGGCCCCCAGGCGGGGCGACAGGCATCGGGCCCCCAGGCGGGGCGACAGGCATCGGGCCCCCCGGCGGGGCGACAGGCATCGGGCCCCAAGGAGGGGCGGCGGGCGCCGGGCCCCCAGGAGGGGCGGCGGGCGCCGGGCCCCCAGGAGGGGCGAAAGGCATCGGGCCCCCAGGAGGGGCGACAGGCATCGGGCCCCCAGGCGGGGCGACAGGCATCGGGCCCCCAGGCGGGGCGACAGGCATCGGGCCCCCAGGCGGGGCGACAGGCATCGGGCCCCCAGGCAGAGCGGCGGGCGCCGGACCCCCAGGCGGAGCGACAGGTCTCGGGCCCCCAGGCGGAGCGGCGGGCGCCGGACCCCCAGGCGGAGCGACAGGTCTCGGGCCCCCAGGCGGAGCGGCGGGCGCCAGACCCCCAGGCGGAGCGGCGGGCGCCAGACCCCCAGGCGGAGCGACAGGTCTCGGGCCCCCAGGCGGAGCGGCGGGCGCCGGACCCCCAGGCGGAGCGACAGGTCTCAGGCCCCCAAGCGGAGTGGTGGGCACCGAGTCACCAGGCATGACAGTGGGCTCCGAGTCAACTGGCAAGACTGCGGGCACCGAGTCAACTGGCAAGACTGCGGGCACCGAGTCAACTGGCAAGACTGCGGGCACCGAGCCAACTGGCGGAACAGCGGGCTTCGAGTCGTCTGGCAAGACTGCGGGCACCGAGTCGTCTGGCAAGAATGCGGGCCCCCGAGTCGTCTGGCAAGACTGCGGGCACCGAGTCAACTGGCGGAACAGCGGGCATCGAGTCAACTGGCGGAACAGCGGGCTTTGAGTCGTCTGGCAAGACTGCGGGCACCGAGTCGTCTGGCAAGAATGCGGGCCCCCGAGTCGTCTGGCAAGACTGCGGGCACCGAGTCAACTGGCGGAACAGCGGGCATCGAGTCAACTGGCGGAACAGCGGGCTTCGAGTCAACTGGCAAGACTGTGGGCTTCGAGTCGTTTGGCGGAACAGCGGGCACCGAGTCAACTGGCGGAACAGCGGGCACCGAGTCGTATGGCAAGACTGCGGGCACCGAGTCGTCTGGCAAGACTGCGGGCACCGAGTCGTCTGGCAAGACTGCGGGCACCGAGTCGTCTGGCAAGACTGCGGGCACCGAGTCGTCTGGCAAGACTGCGGGCACCGAGTCGTCTGGCAAGACTGCGGGCACCGAGTCGTCTGGCAAGACTGCGGGCACCGAGTCGTCTGGCAAGACTGCGGGCACCGAGTCGTCTTGCATTGGATCGTCTGGCTCGACAGCGGGCATCGGGTCACCAGGTATGACAGCGGGCACTGGGTCACCAGGCATCAGGTCATTTGGCTCGCCAGCGGGCACCGCGTCATCTGGCACGACAGCGGGCACCGGATCAGGTACCGGATCATCTGGATCAACAGCGGGCATCGAGTCAACTGGCCTAATAGGATCATCAGGCTGGATCAGTTCATTATGCTGGGTAGAGGCATCAGGCTGAGTAGAGGCATCAGGCTGAGTAGAGGCTTCAGGCTGAGTAGAGGCTTCAGGCTGAGTAGAGGCTTCAGGCTGAGTAGAGGCTTCAGGCTGAGTAGAGGCTTCAGGCTGAACCACGGAAGGCAGGCTCACCGGTTTGGATACTGGCAGGATGGTATTGGTTGGAAAGAATTTTCGCTTTTTTCTGGTTTTAACTATTGGAGCACTGCAAGTAAACGCAGGTCTGCAAACGAATGGAGCAGCTGGAGACAGAGAAGAACTGGAGGATGGAACAGGAGAGGGAGCAGTTGCTACAGAGGGCTTCTTTACAGGGTTAAAGGCAGGATAGGTGCAGCGAGTGGGAACAGGGGACTGACATGCGGTAGATAGCAGGGCAGGAGGAGCTGTTGGGAATGCAGGAATAGAGCTTTGAGGAAATAGATTAGAAGCAGGACTGGGTCTTTGTAAGCTGACTGAGGCTGGGTGCAACAAGTCTGTCCATGTCTGCAGTAGGGGTTGAACAAAGCTGAGCTTACACAAAGCCTGTCTGGTCAATGACTGCACTGCGTTTATACAATCTCTTAGTACCTGTGGTGAACATGCAGAATAACGCTCCAGAAAGTAACCCACATCATCCTCTAATAACCACACCAGGGACTCTACCTGGTCGGCACTAAATGGTGGCAAAAATTCATCCCTGCATTCGGGGGTACCAGATGAAGCCAACTCCGCACAAATCTGAATCAATGGCTGCACCTCAGAGAACTCTGTGCCCTGATCTACTAGAACATGAGCGATCCGTATACATTCTAGCAGTTCATCCCGGGGATACTCCCTCAGAGTCTGATAAGCATACTCCCTGTCATCAAACACTAGTAGATATAAATACACAACCTCATCCAGATCCATCCTTCCCATCAACAAGCCAAGATGGCTTCCCTGTGCAGCCACTTCTGGTCAGGATTGGCCTTGGTGTAATGTCAGGGCTTCCGGGTATGACCAGAGGTGTGTGACTGACGCAGGGAAACGCAGGCTTCAGATATGTTATAAACAATATAATTTATTAACACTAACCATACAAACATAAACGCAGTGCAATACTAAAACATAATACAGTGCAAACAAACCAACCAACCACCCACAGATAACAGTACATACAATGCAAGCGTCGTCAGGCAGGCCGGGTCAATATCAATCGGCCAGGTAGGTACAGGGGGAGCAAGCGGAGAATGGTCGGGGTCACAGGCCAGGTTCAGCAGGTAGCGGGCAGCGTGGTACAGAGGGTCAGGCAGAGGGATGGTCAGACAAGCCAGGGATCAGGAGCAGGAGAAGTCAGCAGAGGTCAGAATCAAGCAGGGTCAGCAACAAGACAGGAACAGGAACGCAGGTTTACAAGATACAGGGCCCAGGAAAACACACACCAAGGCAGAGTCTGCAGGTCTGGCCATCCCTTAAATACACCAGTATAATTAGTTCCAGGTGTTTGACTGGCTGCAAGGTTGAGTCTCTGATTGCTGGGAGCACCCGCTGGCCAGCCCTGGTACTGCAGCTCATAAGGCAGGTGAGTCCCACTATTGCTGGCCAGTCCATTCCTGACAGCTCCCTTCTACTGAAAAAGCATTCAGTGAAACGCGTTGAGATATATGAACTTCTCCACAGCCTACCTTTCGAATCACTTTGTAAACCATATAGTATACATGTGTTTGGGATGCATCTGGGCGGCTAAGATCACGGTCCTATCGGGAGTGGGTCCATGTGACCTATGTTACACTGTGAATGGGGCTCTTTTTGTAAAGATCATATGCCATTTATTTCCCTTTTCTGGCATTTTACCTGGCGCCTACTCTGCCACCCTATTATCTCTCTGTGCCCTAGGTGTTAATGCTTTTGGGCTTCCTATAGTCCCTAAAGATTGACCAAAGGCAGCAGCATGCAGAAGAACCAATCCCTCCATGCAGCTGCTGAATTCCCACTTCATATATTATTATTTTTATATATCTTCTTATATAATGTTCACACCCCATTTTTTAATAACTCTTTAGTATGTTTGTGACGGGAGTCACTTTGGGTGGGGGGCCCATGGAACCCAGCCTACTTTGGAGGGGTGGGGAGACCCCTGTCTCGGTTCCTCATATCCCTCTTATGTGTAAGTCACCCTGTGCCTGTTAGGGGTACAGGGTGATCTGTCCTAATATTGGGGTGGGGGTTTGTTGATTGATGTTATGTGGTTGCATCCCATTGTTCTATTGTGTGTCTGGCTTGGGAGCAAACTATTATGGGATGTATGTGTTTATGTGTATTGGCTTGGTGGGGGGTGTCTCCAGCAGCCCTCCCTCCTGATGGGACTGTCTGTTGGTGTGTCTCTTGTTACTAAATGTAGATTGCCCCGCCCTGTGTCATTATGCAGGGAGGGGGGATTTTCCCCTGAGTGTATATATATTGTATCTGTGTTTAAATAAACTAGTCTACCTTCTGGCTTACTTCAAATCTGGTGTCGTCTGGATCTTGGGGTAGCAATAGCCAGATTCACTGGTCTCGTGTTCCAGAGCCTGAGAATCAGCTTCTTGATGGAGATACCCAGTCGTGGGAGATTGGGTCCATTACAATGTGACACACCCCCACTCAGCCCTTACAAATATAGTCCTGTTTTTGCCTCTTTTTTGTTTTATTTATGTTTTTTTTTTTACCTCTTACTTTTCCATCTTCCCCAGTTTCCTATTGTTTTACACCATACAGTCAGCTCCGTGTTCATATCCAGCTTGGTCTTCGGGAGGCGTGTATCTTCCTTCCCATTGACAGCCCCTTTCCCGCCCCTTTACCCTATTTAAATGGTTCTCTTTTAGCCAGGACATCGGTCTTAAAAAAGGAGCTCTGCGCATGGTCCAGAAACGCGTCACCGCTCCATGCTCACGTCACTTCCGGTCCGTGGACAGCGTGCGGTCCAGCGTGCGCTCCAGCGGTCCGGATAGAGCTGCGGCCACCTTAACACCTCTTCTCAAGCTCCCCCTGCAGCTGCTGGCTAGCACAGCGGCTCCATCGCTTAGAGGACAGAGCCGTGCTACTGGCGGATTACATTAGAGCCTGTTTGTAATACCACATTGTAAGTGTTTTTAACCGCTTTTATTAAAAGTTGACCTTGGAATACTGCACTTAGAAGCACCTTCCTGTTTCAACTTCTTCTGAATTCCCACTTCTCCTCCTCTCCCTCCCGCAGACATTCAGCGGCTGCAGGAGGGAAATGGAGAGCATCGGTTTCTCTACATGCTGTCCCGCTGCCTCCCCATCCCTGTGCTGCTGCCCCGGGCCCCCGTGTGCTCCCCTGGTTCCCCCACCACGCTGTCAGGTTTCCACCTCTCACCTTCAGCCGGCTGCTGCGGGGGATACTGTCAGGATGGAGAGTGGGGAAGGGGCAGATGAATGTGTCATTTACCAGCCTATTCCTTGTCTTAATGGATCAGGGCCAATCACTGATGGAGACTGAGGGGGTCCTGAAAATGTTTTCAAAAATAATAAAAAATAAAATTGTAAAAAAAAAACAAAATAAATAAAAAAAAATGGTAGAAAAATAATAAAATAAATAAAATAACAAAATTAAAAAACTACCGACACCAGTGGGGGAACTACCGGGGTTGCAAAGGTTGCACTTGTGACTGGCCCTGGTGCTCCGCCACCATGGGGGGCCCCCAAGATGGCAGAAAGGGGGCCTGCTCTGGAACCATAATAAAGGGGGTTCGCAATGAGAGTAAAAGGCCCCGGGATCAGTGGGAAGAGGCCCATCCAGGCACCAGGCCATTCATGGGCCTGCTGTGGAATCGTAATAAAGGGGGTTCGCAATGGGAGTAAAAGGCCCCGGGATCAGTGGGAAGAGGCTCATCCAGGTGCCAGGCCATTCATGAGCCTGCTGTGGAATTGTAATAAAGGGGGTTCGCAATGGGAGTAAAGGGCCCCAGGATCAGTGGGAAGAAGCTCATCCAGGTGCCAGGCCATTCAAAGGCATACTGTGGAATCATAATAAAGGGGGGTTCGCAATGGGAGTAAAAGGCCCCAGGATCACTGGGAAGAGGCCCATCCAGGCGCCAGGCCATTCATGGTTTCTTGCACCTGGGTCCTGAAGGTTCTGGTTTCACTTCTGGCCATAATCATTATAGTGAGAGCAATAATTCTAGCACCAGACCTCCTGTGTAACTCTAAACTGGTTAAGGGCTTCACCTATGAAGATTTTTAGGTACTGTAGTTTGGTGCCATTTCAATTTTAAAGCGTGACATGTTAGGTATGTGTTTGCTGGGTGTAGCATCATCTTTTGTATTTTACCAAACAATTGTGTATTATATTGTGCTTGTGTGTGCTACAATCCATTCAATTGCATATTTCCCCCAAAAAATTATGTTTGAAAAACCGCCGAGCAAATGCCGTGTGACATAAAAAAATTTGCAAAACCCACCATTTTTGTCTCTAGGGCCTCTGCTAAAAATATATAAGGTTTAATATTTGGGAATTCTAAGTCACTTTCTAGCAAAAAACTATAATTTTTACATGTAGGAGAGAAATGTCAGAATTGGCCAGGTAAGGAAGTAGTTAAACTTCCCACATTTGTGAACAAGGAGCAATGCCCAGAGAGTACCAACATTACTGAGTGCTGTAATCACTTTGCTGGCCAGGAATCTCATGTATCTGAAGTACGGTATGTTCCAGCTCAGTACATGTTTGAAATTCTCAAGAATGCAACATTTTTCTCCATTCTCTTGTATAGACATATGAAGCCTGTGCTTTCCTGGAAGGAAGAAATATAACGAAGACTTTCAAGTTGAACAGAAGTCAAGAGTCGGAGTGGGAGGCTGGAAGAGAGCCATGGAGAGAGATCTGAGCCTTGCACACATTATAATGTATTATTATTATTATACTTCCATAGACTTCCCATGACCCTGATGGGGATAAGAGACACTGAAAGCCTCTAATGCGCAGCGGTGATGTACAGAAGGTCCCAGTATGTATGCACACCAAGGAATCCCACAGACATAACAACAACGATGATACTGAAGAGAAGAATCAGGCTTCGAAAATCAACCCATTCATATGTCTGTCCATAGAAACAAGGTAAATGGCATATGTGATAAAAGACTCTCCTGAAGGGCGATCAGCATGTTTTTACATGTGTAGCACCCCTCAGGTTTAGCTAGAGGGGTGCTAGACAGGTTTTTAGTCAGAATAACAGCCTGGGATGAGTCAACCTGAGAGTGAGGTTACCTCAGGACAAGCTAGGGAGGTTCTGAGGGTTTGAGCTTCTGGAGTTCTCCCACCTCTCCAGAAACCTGAGATCTTTCTGGAAGAGGGATGAATAAGGGGAGAAAGCTCAGATCTACAGACTTGAGGGACCCTTTGGTCAGTCCCCAGACTGGAGGCTGGGCATGGTGACCAAAGTAACCCCTCAAGTACTGCAGAGCCTGGGAGGAGTTGGTCAGTGTCGGGTGTAAGATGGAATGAAAGGCTGGAGTGTGGAGCTAGGGAGGGGGCCCAGGGAAGGGGCCTACCTATAGGTAGGTGTTGGAGAACAGGATCTCCACTGTACCACAGTCTACCAGGAGGGACGGTCTGAGCAGCAAGGAAGGAGCCAGCCCAGCAAAAAACCTGAAGGCAGCCATTAAGCAATCAGGAAGGATAGTGTGAGTAACATTCCACCCCCTGGGCCAAATGCGGGTAGAGGGCAGTCAAGTGGAGAACCCAACTAGCTCCTCAACTGGGACTGTCGAAGTTGGTTATTTCTGGGTCCCCTTGCTCAGGGAATACCCTCAGTATTGCTGTGTGAAGAGGAGGATTCGTTTGGGGTTTGACGAGGTACACCAGAGAGCTGGAGTGCTCTCAGAGAAGAGACAGTCTTTTCTTTTTGTCCATAGACTTGTACATAGTTGCTAAGGAGTTGTCCTCGCAGTTCACAGTGCCTTGGACATACCATGCATTCCTCAACCCTATGCAAGTTAAAGACCCCTTAATAAAACTACAAAAACCAGCCTAAGGACTAGTTATTGTCTCCAGTGTGCAAGTGTGGAGGAAGAAAATGTGCATTACCTGGATGTACAGAACTATAGGGGGAACCCAAAACTCAGTGACTCCTAAGTTGGTAGTGCTACACTCATGCCGATCAGCCATGACTTTATGATCAGCCACCTAATATTGAGTAGTTCCCCCTTTTGCCGCCAAAACAGCCCTGACCCATGGAAGCATGGACTCCACTAGACCTCTGAAGGTATGCTGTGGTATCTGGCACCAAGCCATCAGTAGATATGTCCACACCAGAAAATTTTGTTTTCATTTCAGATGCTACATAGTTACATAGTTAGTCTGGCTGAAAAAAGACAAAAGTCCATCCAGTTCAACCATGGAAAAAAAAAACTTATAGTCCTATACCCATGGTTGATCCAGAGCAGGGGTCTCCAAACTATGGCCCTCCAGCTGTTGAAGTACTACAAGTCCCATCATGCTTCAGTCTCTGGGAGTCTTGGCTGTGGCTGTCAGAGTCTTGCAAGGCCTTATGGGACTTGGAGTTCCTCAACACCTGAAGGGCCATACTTTGGAGAGCCCTGATCCAGAGGAAGGCAAAAAAACCCAGCAAAGCATGATGCTTCTGTTAGGTAGAAAATTTGTGTTGGTCTCTTTCATTTTTGGGATTCGTTCCCTTTCTTTCGGGATTCGTTTTGTACATTCATTATACTGGATGGATTTGAAACGTTTCCATAAGTCTTTATTCTATTTTTGGACGGATCCAAATTAATTGTGAATAATAGCTGGGTGCGGTTGTCAAGCAGGGGCCGGCCGCTGCATCCTTAACAACCATGACTCAGCTGCTGTCAGCTGGATTCCCCGATGACAGCAGAATGTAAACAAAAAAAAAAAACAGTATGGGCCCCCCCAATTCATACCAGCCCCCCCATCCCCAGCACCTTGTCCCCGATAACAAGTAAACATGTCTGTTGTTTAGTGAGTGTCTACGGACAGGACACATCATGTTCAGTGGGCAGTGGGGTTTTTTTTTTCGCTTTTTGTGCGAGTTGATGTTCATCACGACTCGACTACTGCAACTCCCTCCTCACTGGCCTGCCTCGCCGCTGGCTATCCCCGCTTCAGTCCATCCTGAATACGGCTGCCAGACTCTTTCACCTTTCCAACCGCTCCGTCTCCGCCACCCCCCTCTGCCAATCCCTCCACTGGCCTCCACTCAGTGTCCTCCACCCCCCTCTGCCAATCCCTCCACTGGCCTCCACTCAGTGTCCTCCACCCCCCTCTGCCAATCCCTCCACTGGCTTCCGATTGTGCAACGGATCAAATTCAAAATCCTAACATTGACGTACAAAGCTGTCCATCATACTGCCCCGAACTACATCACTGACCTAATTTCCAAGTACCACCCAACACGCACACTCCGCTCCTCACAACACCTCCTTCTCTCTAGTTCCCTGGTCTCCTCCTCCCATGCCCGTCTCCAGGACTTCTCCAGGGTGTCACCCATCCTCTGGAATTCCATGCCCCAACCCATCAGATTATCACCTACTCTCCTCTCCTTTAGGCGCACCCTGAAAACCCATCTCTTCAGGGAAGCCTACCCCACCCCCTGCTAACTTTCCGATCTCCTCCACTCTTCCTACCACTCCATCTCCCACAGCTATCTCCTCCTGTACCACCATCCCCTCCCTCCTAGATTGTAAGCTCCAAGGAGCAGGGCCCTCGATCCCCTCATGTTTTGCATTGTATTGGTATTGTTCTGTCACATGTTCTGTCCCCCTCTGTAATGTACAGCGCTGAGCGAACTATTGGCGCTTTATAAATACTGTATAATAATAATAATAATTGTGATTGGCGCTGGATCCACTTCAAGGGACATTTATTTCTTGGGGATTTTTTAATAAAGGATTTGTCAAAAACTGTCTCTGAGTTTTTATTTACTTTTGACTTTTTTGGTGAATGAGTAGGAGTACTACGTACCTCCTACTCATTCACATGGTTGCGGCAAAATCTGGGGGGTCCCCTGGTTAAAGGGGGCTTCCAGATTCCTGTGAGTCACCACGCAGCTCCACAACCACACCCAGAGTTTTGGGGAAGAGGCCATTGTCTTCATACACATAGGGAAAGGTGCTTGGAGGGGGGATCCCCAAAGTAACCCTCCATGTTGAGGGCATGTGGCCTGTATGATTCAGGAGGGGGGTGGCTGCTCGCCACCCCCTTTTCCTGACCTGCCAGGCTGCGTGCTCGGATAAGGGTCTCTTATGGATTTGGGGGGGACCCCATGGCATTTTTTTTTTACCTTTTGGCATGGGGGTTCCCTAAACATCCATACCAGACTCAAGGATCTAGTATTATACTCACCTGTAAATACCAAAATCCCTTGTGCTAAATACCTCCCACCATAACTTGTGGCAGCATGGACACCACTAGACCTCTGAAGATATGCTGTGGCATCTGGCACCAAGCCGTCTGCAGCAGATCCTTTAGGTCCAGTAAGTTGTGAGGTGGAGCCTCCATGGATTTTCCAGCACATCCCACAGATGCTCAATTGGATTGACATCTGGAGAGTTAGGAGGCCACCTTAAACTCGTTGTTGTGTTCCTCAAGCCATTCTTTAACTATTTTTTCAGTGTGGCAGGGCGCGTTATCCTGCTGAAAGAGGCTACGGCCATCAGTGAATACCATTTCCATGAAGGGGTGTGCTTGGTCTCCAACAATGTTTAGGTAGGTGGTACATGTCACGTAACATCCACATGAAGGACAGGAGGAAAGGTTTCCCAGCAGAACAGTGTCCAAAACATCCCATTGCCTCCGCTGGCTTGTCTTCTTCCCATAATGCATCCTGGTGCCATCTCTTCCCCAGGTAAGTGATGCACACACACCTGGCCATCCACATGATGTAAAAGAAAAAGTGATTCATCAGACCAGGCCATCTTCTCCCACTGCTCTGTGGTCCAGTTCTGATGTTCATGTGCCCATTGTAGGCCAACCACATTGTTTTCCAACCACATATAAAATTTAAATGGGTTCATTGTTCACAAGCTGTTGATCAGTTAAACAAGCTATTATCTTCAATGATAAAAAAGGAAATCTCTAAATAAAATCAAAGCAGGAGGAATTCTCGTCGACACTCTTTTCATGAGTGGTCCCTCTCACATAGCAATGCCAGCAGATCAGCATTGAAGAGGTCCTCTGCCTGTGCACAGGTATGGAAGAGGAAGGGTTAAGTGAGTGCATGCATGGAGTCCATGCTAGGTACGTGGCGGGACCCCATTCCTGGGAGTGAGGTAATGGAGATAAGCTGGGCAGGTGGAGAGGGCAGTGGCTCTGCGTGTTCCTCCTAAAGGCAGCAAGTGACAGTAGAGGTGTCCATTATCATGAATAGAGTTAACTAATCCCAGTCATCTGGACTCCAACCTATCCTTCCAGCCCCAAGTCCAATCTTTAACAAACTCGTGCAGACTCCACCTCCGCAACATGCAGACTCCACCTCCGCAACATCGCCAAAATCCGCACGTTCCTAACCCCAGAAACCACTAAACAGCTCATCCACTCCCTCATCATATCACGACTGGACTACTGCAACTCCCTCCTCACTGGCCTGCCTCGCCGCTGGCTATCCCCGCTTCAGTCCATCCTAAATACGGGTGCCAGACTCATTCACCTTTCCAACCGCTCCATCTCCGCCACCCCCCTCTGCCAATCCCTCCACTGGCTTCCGATTGTGCAACGGATTAAATTCAAAATCCCAAAGCTGTCCACCATACTGCCCCGAACTACATCACCGACCTAATATCCAAGTACCACCCAGCACGCACACTCCGCTCCTCACAAGACCTCCTTCTCTCTAGTTCCCTGGTCTCCTCCTCCCATGCCCACCTCCAGGACTTCTCCAGGGTGTCACCCATCCTCTGGAATTCCCTGCCCCAACCCATCAGATTATCACCTACTCTCCTCTCCTTTAGGCGCACCCTGAAAACCCATCTCTTCAGGGAAGCCTACCCCACCCCCTGCTAACTTGCCGACCTCCTCCACTCTTCCTACCACCCCATCCCCCACAGCTATCTCCTCCTGTGCCACCATCCCCTCCCTCCTAGATTGTAAGCTCGAAAGAGCAGGGCCCTCAATACCCTCATGTTTTGCATTGTATTGTTGTTGTTCTGTCACATGTTCTGTCCCCCTTTGTATGGTACAGCGCTGAGCGAACTATTGGCGCTTTATAAATACTGTATAATAATAATAATCTGCACAAGTAAAGGTACCCCATGTGTAAGGCAGTGCCTAGCATAGCCCATAAGAACCCACCCCGGAGTAGGCCCTCACCCCCGTTACCCACACTTGGTGCCCAATGAGGAGGAGAACATGGAGAGAGCGTCACGCCTCCCTGCCCCCTTACAGGAAGCCCTCACTATTAAATCCAAAGGTTAGTAATGTGAGAATATCAATGTGACAAGAGGCAGAGGAGTTTCAGGAAAGTCTCTGGAGTCCCATAAAATCTGAGCGATGGGGTCATGATGCCAGGGGAAGGGAGGGAAAACACTGGGACTACTACAACCATCAGCCAAAGGCTTTCTATGCTGTTGTATTCCTCTGTGACACATATCAACAGCAGCCAATACATCAGCAGACGAAGGCTCATCAAATTATGGAGTAAAGTCAGAGGAAATGTTTGTAGTGACACAAGAAAGGAGATACCTACAAGTGTCAGGATATATCTTTCTCTGTTATATCTTACAAGACCCTCTATGTCAAAAAAAGTGGAAGGTGGAATTACAGTTGAAGTTTAGGTACGGCAGTTTTTACATAGTTACTGTACTAACCCGGTAAAGGGCTGCTGGTATTAATTGGTTCTTCCACAAGTATAGAGACTGCCTGTCTGTACAAGCACCAATCCATTCTCACTGGCTCCAACAAATAGTCTAGGGCAGTGGGCTTCAAACTGCGGCTGGGGGACAGATGAGGCCCGTAGCTTGCCTTTATCTGGCCCTTGTGGCACTATTCCACCAACTAACAACATTGATGGGGCACTATTTCTCCTATTAATACCAACAATGGGGCACTTTTTCTTCCTTTCAAACCAATAATAGAGCATTGTTTATGCCCACTGATGTCGGAGCAGCTTCTTCTCCCACTGGCCACAGTCTGGCCCCCTAAAGTCTGAAGGATTGTAGACTGGCCCTTTGCTTAGAAAGTTTGGAGACCCCTGGTCTAGGGGATGTCTTTTGGGTATTTTATTGCTTGAAGACCTTCAACAGGTGAGATTCAGGCATGGGATACTCCAAAATGCATTTGAGTTAGAGGACAATCTTCTCTAGAAGTAGTCGTGAACAGTCTAAGGCCCTAAGCTGAAGACCATGCAGTAAATAACTACCCAGTCACAAGGGTAAGCTCAAGGTCACTACTCACAAGTCTCCAGGACAGTAGCCCCCTTCCAGCTTCCTCCGGACACAACCCAGTGAGTGAGACAAATCATCTCGGGACCAGATCCCTTGTGGTATGGTTCTGCAATTCGCTCCAAGCAAGGTCCTTTCTGGCCCCAGCTCTGGCACTGCTGAGGCTCCTAGAGCAGCTGTACAGTCCATGGGTTACCTGGGGGCAGCAGCCCCTATTCCTCTGGAACCCTTCTGGGTAGAAGGAACCAGTGTCTCAGACTATCTCCACTCCAACCCCCTACTGGGCACACCTCCCCAGGGATTGGCTGTAAACCAATAAATATTCCAGCTGGTTGTTTTGAATCTTCTAGAAGCTTCTTTCAGAGGCAGGGGGAATAATCAAACTCCCAGCCTGTGAGACTTTGAACAGACCAGGCCAAACAATTACTGCTCCCTTGATTACAGATGGAACCAAAGCTACATTTACCTAGCATCGCACACTAGTAGGGTGCTACACAAGCATGCATGTGCTATACCCTATGGAGGCAGAGAATGCCTGTAGGAGGCACCTCTACAACAATGATTGTCGATAGCTCACTGATCCCATATGTAACCACTGACCCGCTGCTTAATCAACACAGGAGGTTGCCAGCTTGGCACGCCATTCAGAGAACACTTGCCATTTTCTCAGTGAATGCAAAGTGTTCTCTGGTTGCACAAGGTTAAGATTTTGATATCTCCACCCCGCCTCTCCACCTCATCCAGTCAGAGAATTATTTGCTTTCACTGAGATAATGGAAAGTGCTCCCTGAGCGGTGCCCATGCCAAGCAGGCAACCTCCTGTGATCAGAATGCAATAGGACAGTCACTCGGTATGGTTCCCGGAAGCTAGTGGAGATCATTGTAGTAGCAGTGTAGTAGTGGTGTAGTAGCAGTGTATTAATGATGTAGTAGTGGTGTAGTATCAGTGTAGTAGTGGTGTATTAATGATGTAGTAGTGGTGTAGCAGCGGTGTAGTAGCAGTCTAGTAGTGGTGTATTAGTGATGTAGTAGTGGTGGAGTAGCGGTGTAGTAGTGGTGCCTACTACAGTGATTTCCAGCTTCTAGAGCAGGGGTCACCAAACTATGGACTGCCAGCCTCATTGTAAGGAGGGACTCTAATGGGGACCCTGATGGAAGGGGAAACTCTGATGAGGAACATGATCTAAGGGGTACTCTGATGGGGACCCCAATGTAAGGGGGGACTTTGATTGGGACTCCAATCTAAGAGGGGACATTGATGGGGACCCCAATGTAAGAGGGGACTTTTATGGGGACCATGATGTAAGTGGGAACTCTGATGGGGACCTTGATGTAAGGGGGGATTCTAATAGGGACCCTGATATAAGGGGGTACACTAATGGGGGCCCTGATATAAGGGGGGCTATGATGTAGATGGGGAATTTAAAAGGGACCCTGATGTAAGGGGAAATTCTGACCGGAATCCTGATGTAAGTGGGGAATTTAATGGAGACCCTGATGTAGGGGGACTCTGATAGGGAACCTGATGTAAGGGGAAATTCTGACCGGAATCATGATGTAAGTGGATATTTTAATGGGGACACAGGTATAAAGAGGGACTTTGATAGGAGCCCTGATGGGGATTTTTTTTCGGCCCATGATTATTTGTAAAATATACAATGGGGCCCTCATAATGAAAATTTTGGAGACCCCTGATCTAGAGGGATCCCACACGTATGGTATATACAGTATATATATATATATATATATTTAGTTTTATTGATCCAATCTGGACAGATGTAATTATGAAACAATATCCATCCCTGGGATTCCTTCTTTATATGTTAATCACAGGATGTTGTTTTTAATTGGATTGTACTGAAGAAAAGGTGAAGGAGCTCAAATATTTTTTCTTTAACAGCTCAAAAATCTTTTTTGTAACTTTATACTTGAGGTGATTGTAGCCGTATTAGTGCATTGCGACAGAAACAAATCACGGATGTGATACTTTTTTTTATTTGCACTAACATACAATTTTGAGGACAAGCTTTCGGGGTCTGTCTACTGCCTGGACCCTGAAGAAGGGGACAGACCCCGAAAGCTTGTCCTCAAAATTGTATGTTAGTGCAAATAAAAAAAAGTATCATGGACAGGACTCAATTGTTTCTGTAGTAACTTTATAAAAACTGAACATGAGGATTTCAGGATTGTTCGATGGAAATGTGATCCTGGGCAGACTTATTAATCCTTTGTGACAACCGCTGATAAATCGTTCCATTCTGTTCACGGCGCTCCCGTCCCTCGCCCTATTCATTTCAATTAGTTCAACTTCACTTCAAATCCTGTAGTCGAGGATTTCTTACAGAGAGCCATCACACTTATTTCTCCAAGTCGCCTTCATTCTGGAGGAAAGGTTGGGGTGATACGAGGACAGCTTCACAATATCTGAAACTATTGCAGGTCACAGTGAGATGTCTGAAGGATTTCAGCCAAGCACTGAAAGCGGCACTAAACCCCAAAACCAAAAACGCCATATATCGCAGCTTACCGATCATCAGGTCTTCTTTTTAAGGGTTTTTCCCCCCTACTGTTTTCAGCTGGTAATCTGGCCAGTAAACAGGGACAACCCACATGGAAGAAAAATATTTGAAATATATTTTAAAAATATTCTTCCCAAATATATTGACATGTATTTGAAATGCTACAATTGGCCATATTCAATATTTCAAAATATATTTAAATCTATCTATCCATCTATTATCCATCTATCTATTATCTATCTATCTATCCATCTATTATCCATCTATCTATCCATCTATTATCCATCTATTATCCATCTATTATCCATCTATTATCCATCTATTATCCATCTATTATCCATCTATTATCCATCTATTATCTATCTATTATCCATCTATTATCTATCTATCTATCTATCTATCTATCTATCTATCTATCTATCTATCTATTATCTATCTATCTATTTATCTATCTATCTATCTATTATCTATCTATTATCTATCTATTATCTATCTATCTACTGTATGTTGAAAGGTGTTTTTATTACATAATGTATGACAGATATTTTTAAAAATACATTTCAAATATACTGTATGTCTTTAAAAATACAAATCTACATTTTTGGAATGCATTTACAAAGATATGTAAAAATATATGTTAAAATGACTTTTTTATATGTTAAAAAAAAATCTGAAGAAAATAGAAGAAACACTGTGTCAGGGATACGCCGGGGGGCGCATGCGCAGGACACCGATGCAGTCTAATCAGCGGGCAGCGGGACCCGGGCGATCGCGATGGCCGCGCATGTGCACTCGCGATCGCGGACACGCGCCTGGCACCAATGACAGGGCGGCTATTTAAACGGGAATAGAGGTATGTCAGATTGCCGTTTGGTCTTTTGTGCTCTGTTCCTGATACCTGATCCTGTGTTACTCCGTTGCCGACCTCTGCTTGTACCTGACCCTGCTGATTGTATCCCGCTTAACCCTTGGCTTGCCTGACCATCCTTCTGCCTGACCCCTTGTACCGCGCTGTCCGCTAGTTACTGAACCCGGCTTGTGACCCCGACCATTCTCTGCCTTCTCCTCCGGTACCCCGCTGCCCGCACGTTGCTGACCTGGCCTGCCTGACTACGCTTCCAGCCATCCAGACAATCCATCCATTAATCCCGCAGGGATCGTCCCTGGTTACCAGGTCTGCCAGCCTCTTCACAGCAGACTCCTTACCCCGCACTCCTCTGACGGTGCTCTCTACCATTGTCGGACGTACTCAGGGGCCGCGACCTGGTCTCAGTCTGCTCCAAGTCCATCCCCACCATCAGGGGCCCTGGTGAATAGGCAGATTGGGACTTAGACCCCTGCGCCCTGAGGAACCCCGTGCTGTGGACCAATAGAGACGCCGCCAGGTGGATCGTGGCACACTGCTACAGGGCAGCACGGGTGTGCAATATCACGCATACATACGCGATTTCGCATTTCCGGCCTCGCGCGCACCCTACCCGGTCTGCCGCGGCTGTCAATCACCAGATCCCGGCCAGTGATTACTCTCCGGTGCCCGGTGATTGCCAAGGATCTCCGATGGGGAGGAGTTGTAAACAAAACAGTTTTCCTCCCTGTCAGCTCGGGGACACTGCCGAAATGCCAGGATAGCACCAACCCCCCCCAAATGACCCCTTTTTGGAAAGTAGACACCCCAAGAAATGTAAAAAGAGGCTTGGTGAGTATTTTGCAGATCTTATTTTTTCTCACAAGGTTTTGAAATCTAAAAAAAGAAAACAAAAAATGTTTTTGTTTTCTTTCTTCATTTTCCAAAAACTTGTGGCAACAAACAAGATCTGCAAAATACTCATCATGCTTCTTATCAAATTCCTTGGGGTGTCTACTTTCCAAAAAGGGGTCATTTGGGGGAGTTTGTGCTATCCTGGCATTTCAGGACCTCCGAAATTGGTGGTCGTTGGATTTTGGGGTCCAGTACTTGGCTAGACTGGATGGCTGAAGCACATCTCCCCCCCCCCCCATTCCCTAGTAAAACACTCCCAGCACGCAGTTAACCCTTTGATCACCCCTCATGTTAACTCCTTCCTGCCCAGTGTCATTAGTACAATGTCTTTTTTTAGCACTGATCACTGTATTGGTGTCAATGGTGTCAGTTCCCCCCCCAGTGTCAGAATGCCCGCCGCAGTCCCGCTATAAGTCGCTGATCGCCGCCATTACTAGTAAATATAAAATACAAAATCCCAGTATCTATACCGCCATTTGTAGACGCTATAACTGTCACGTAAACCAATTAATTTACACGTATCAGGATTTTTTTTATCAAAGACAATTTGGCAAGATACATTTTGGTGTAAATCTATGACGAAATTTGATTTTTTAAAATTTTTTACTGGATATGTTTAATAGCAAAAAGTGAAAAATATTGTTTTTTTTCTCAAAAGTGTTGGTCTTTTTTTTTTATAGTGCAAAAAAAAACCCACAGGCGATCAAATATCACTGAAAGAAGGCTCTATTTGTGGGGGAAAAAAGGACGTAAATTTCATTTGGGTGCAGCGTTGCTTGACCGCGCAATTTTCAGTTAAAGTAATGCAGCGCCGTATCGCAAATAATAGCCTGGTCAGGAAGGGGGGGGAATCCTCAGGAGGGCGAGGAGGGGGGGAATCCTCTGGAGGGCGAGGGGTTAAATTGCATAGATAGCCCATTGGCTAAATGGTTAGCGCTTCCTCCTGGTAGCAGTAGGGTCTTCGGTTCAAATCCCCACCATGGCACTACCTGCCTGGAGTTTGCATGTTCTCCCTGTGCCTGCATGGGTTTCCTCCAGGTACTCTGGGGGGGGAAATCCTCTGGAGGGCGAGGGTTTAAATTGCTGCATAGATAGCCCATTGGCTAAATGGTTAGCACTTCCGCCTGGCAGCAGTAGGGTCTTCGGTTTAAATCCCCACCATGGTATTACCTGCCTGGAGTTTGCATGTTCTCCCTGTGCCTGCGTGGGTTTCCTCCAGATACTCTGGGGGGGAAATCCTCTGGAGGGCGAGGAGTTAATTTGCTGTATAGATAGCCAAGCAGCTAAATGGTTAGCACTTCCGCCTGGCAGCAGTAGGGTCTTCGGTTCAAATCCCCACCATGGCACTACCTGCCTGGAGTTTGCATGTTCTCCCTGTGCATGTGTGAGTTTCCTGCAGGTACTCAAGGGGGGAATCCTCTGGAGGGCAAGGGGTTAAATTGCTGCATAGATAGCCCAGTGGCTAAATGGTTAGCACTTGTGCCTGGCAGTACTCGGGTCTTTGGTTCAAATCCCCACAACGGCACTACCTGCCTGGAGTTTGCATGTTCTCCCTGTGCCTGCATGGGTTTCCTCCAGGTACTCCGGGGGGGGGGGGGGAATCCTCTGGAGAGGTTAGGGGGTATTGGTGCATTTTTGTTATATTATGTATGCTTAAAATAACTTTTTTTTTTTTTTTAAAGTAAAAAAAAAGGGTTTCATTATGTAAAGTTATGTACATACTGCACAAGTCGTTTTGTGGAATAAATTATAATGTTTTGGAAATTAAATGATTTTTGGGTCTTGATTTAATGGCCAAGGACAAATGTGGGTTTTGCGGTTCCACGGGTTGGGAGCCGCTGCTCTAGGGTGTCTGCTTTCAGAAAATATATAATATTTGGGGGGTTTTATATACATTTCAGGCCTGAAATGATTTTTTATACATGTGTGCAAAAAAAGAAGCAAAAACGACTCTGGCAGTGAAAGGGTTCAACCCGTGGGAGGGGGGGGGGGGAGGGGGGAAGGATAAAAAAAAAATCTAGAATTTTCTAGAATAATGTATATGTTTAAATAATGCCAAATACTTAAAAATGTCAATTATTTGCATCCCATCTGCATTCAAAGGACGTAAATTTAATTTGGGTGCAGCGTTGTCAGGTAAAGTAACGCAGCGCCGTATCGCAAAAAAGGGCCTGGTCAGGAAGGGGGGGGGGGGGTAATGCTCTGGAGGGCGAGGGGTTAAATTGCTGCATAGATAGCCCAGTGGCTAAATGGTTAGCACTTCCGCCTGGCAGTACTGGGGTCTTCACTTCAAATCCCCATCATGGCACTACCTGCCTGGAGATTGCATGTTCTCTCTGTGCCTGCATGGGTTTCCTCCAGGTACTGCGGGGGGGCGGGGGGAGAAGGACATCCTCTGGAGGGCGAGGAGATAAATTGCTGCATAGATAGCCCAGTGGCTAAATGGTTTGAACTTCCACCTGGCAGTACTGGGGTCTTTGGTTCAAATCCCCACCATGGCACTACCTGCCTGGAGTTCGTATGTTCTCCCTGTGTCTGTGTGGGTTTCCTCCAGGTACTCCAGGGGGGAAATCCTCTGGAGGGCGAGGGGTTAAATTGCTGCATAGATAGCCCAGTGGCTAAATGGTTAGAACGTCCACCTGGCAGTACTGGGGTCTTCAGTTCAAATCCCCATCATGGCACTACCTGCCTGGAGATTGCATGTTCTCTCTGTGCCTGCATGGCTTTCCTCCAGGTACTGCGGGGGGGAAGGAAATCCTCTGGAGGGTGAGGGGTTAAATTGCTGCATAGATACCCCAGTGGCAAAATGATTAGCACTTCCCCCTGGCAGTACGGGGGTCTTTGGTTCAAATCCCCACCATGGCACTACCTGCCTGGAGTTCGTATGTTCTCCCTGTGTCTGTGTGGGTTTCCTCCAGGTACTCCAGGGGGGAAATCCTCTGGAGGGCGAGGGGTTAAATTGCTGGATAGATAGCCCAGTGGCTAAATGGTTAGAACTTCCACCTGGCAGTACTGGGGTCTTCAGTTCAAATCCCCATCATGGCACTACCTGCCTGGAGTTTGCATGTTCTCCCTGTGCCTGCATGGGTTTCCTCCAGGTACTCCAGGGGGGGAAATCCTCTGGAGGGGTTAAAGTTAGGGGGTATTGGTGCATTTTTGTTATTTTATGTATGCTTAAAATAATTATTTTTTTTAAAAGTCTAAAAAAAAAGCGTTTTATTATGTAAAATGATGTAAATACTACACGAGTCGTTTTGTGGAATAAATTATAATGTTTTGGAAATTAAATGATTTTCGGGTCTCGACTTAATGGCCAAGGACAAATGTGGGTTCTGAGGTTCCACGGGTTGGGAGCCGCTGCTCTAGGGTGTCTGCTTTCAGAAAACATAATATTTGGGGGGTTTTATATACATTTCAGGCCTGAAATGATTTTTTATACATGTGCAGAAAAAAGAAATAAATAAAAAAAGAAATAAAAAAAGAAAAAACAGCTCTGGCAGCGAAAGGGTTAAACTCGTGGGAGTGGGGAAGGATAAAAAAAAAATTCTAGAACCTTCTAGAATAATATATATGTTTGAATAATGCCAAATACTTAAAAACTTCAATTATTTGCACCCCATCTGCATTCACCGAGCCATGACAGGTCGTCACTTAGATTCCCGTGAATCTAAAGAGGCCGATCCCGCCGAACGCCCCATCATTTCCCTTTCATTCGCAGTATTCCTCGTAGATGCGTTTTATTCCCGCAGCATATAGATTCTTTCTCCGTGGATATAATGCGCACTTAATTGGGCGACGCGAGTTCACAGCCTGCCTCTTTCATCGCCTCTAAACTATCCCCCCAGGATACTTTGTATCCAGAGTTCAAAGAATCTTCTTTTTTTTTCTTCTCCTTTTATCAATGTAAATATATACTCCGATCCCGCCGCATTATCCGAGGGCGCTTTTTCATACAAAAACCACCCCGTGAGCGTTCGCACTCAACACGCCGCCGAGCTTTGAGATACAAAAAAAAAAAAAAAAAAAAAAAAAAAAAAGAGCGTCTGTAACAGGTTATAAATATATTAATGCCCGGGGTCTGCTTTCTGAATGACTGTCTGATTCGTCCGTTGATGGAGGGGTAATCATGGAGGAAGGGACGGGAAGGGGCCATTATCCCGCGCCGCCAAAATGCTGCGTATAAATTGCCGGAGAAGAAAGGTTTCAGGACAAATGGGAAGCCAAACTCATTTTACTCGGCGCATTGATTGCGCAAATATTGCTTGATTGAAATCAGACCTGATCACCGGGTGGAAACTTATTTATGGGGCAAAGAAAATAGCGGGAAATTGGGTTTTTCTGCTCGCGGTTAATTGGTCCATTTCATTGCATTCTGAATGACTGTAGAGAGAAAGGGGATGTGTATTCTCTGCATGAGAAGGAAGGATTCCATTAAAATTGGGAACATTCACATGAATTGAATCTCCTACCGAGCCACACACAGGTAAGTGAAATACACTATATTGTCAAAAGCATTGGCCCCGCCCTCCCAATCCCAAATTTGTTCGGAATTCGACCCATGTATGGCCTGCAAAAGCCAGATTAATATACACGATATTGCCAAAAGTATTGGCCCCGCCCTTCAAATTATGTGATCCAGGTGTTCCAATCCCCTCCCAATCATGTGATTCAGGTGCTCCAATCCCCTCCCAATCATGTGATTCAGGTGTTCCAATCCCCTCCATATCACGTGATTCAGGTGTTCCAATCCCCTCCAATCATGTGATTCAGGTGTTTCAATCCCCTCCATATCATGTGATTCAGGTGCTCCAATCCCCTCCCAATCATGTGATTCAGGTGTTCCAATCCCCTCCCAATCATGTGATTCAAGTGTTCCAATCCCCTCCATATCATGTGATTCAGGTGCTCCAATCCCCTCCCAATCATGTGATTCAGGTGTTCCAATCCCCTCCCAATCATGTGATTCAGGTGCTCCAATCCCCTCCCAATCATGTGATTCAGGTGTTCCAATCCCCTCCCAATCATGTGATTCAGGTGTTCCAATCCCCTCCCAATCATGTGATTCAAGTGTTCCAATCCCCTCCATATCATGTGATTCCGGTGTTCCAATCCCCTCCATGGACACAGGTGTATACAATCAAGCCCCTAGGCATGCAGACTGCTTCTACAAACATTGGTGAAAGAATGGGTCGCTCTCAGGAGCTCAGTGACTCCAAGCGTGGTCCCGTGATAGGTGGCCACCTGGGCAATAAGTCCATCCGTGACATTTCCTGGCTACTAAATATTCCACACTCAACTGTTAGTGGGATTATAACAAAGTGGAAGCCACTGGGAACAACAGCAATTCAGCCACCAAGTGGTAGGCCACGTCACATGACAGGGCGGGGTCAGCGCATGCTGAAGCGCACAGTGCGCAGAAGTCGCCAACTGTCTGCAGAGTCAATAGCTAAAGACCTCCAAACTTGGTGTGGCCTTCAGATGAGCCCAACAACAGTGCGTAGAGAGCTTCATGGAATGGGTTTCCATGGCCGAGCAGCTGCATCCAAGCCTTCCATCACCAAGTGCAATGCAAAGCGTCGGATGTCGTGGTGTAAAGCACGCCGCCACTGGACTCTAGAGCAGAGGAGACATGTTCTAAGAGTGACCAATCACGCTTCTCTGTCTGGCAATCCAATGGATATGTCTGGGTTTAGTGGTGGCCAGGAGAACGGTACTTGCCTGACTGCATTGTGCCAAGTGTAAAGTTTGGTGGAGGGGGGATTATGGTGTGCAGCTGTCTTTCAGGAATTGGACTTGGCCCCCTAGTTCCAGTGAAGGGAACTCTTAAGGCAACATTTTGGACAATTTCATGCTCCCAACTTTGTGGGAGGAGTTTGGGGATGGCCCCTTCCTGTTCCAACATGACTGCCCCCCAGTGCACAAAGCAAGGTCCATAAAGACATGGAGGAGCCAGTTTGGGGTGGAGGAACTTGACTGTCCTGCACAGAGTCCTGACCTCAACCCCATAGAACACCTTTGGGATGAATTAGAGCGGAGACTGCGAGCCAGGCCTCCTCCCCCGACATCAGTGCCTGACCTGACAAATGTGCTTCTGGAAGAATGGTCCAACCTTCCCATAGACACCCTCCTAAACCTTGTGGACGGCCTTCCCAGAAGAGTTGAAGCTGCTATAGCTGCAAAGGGCGGGGCCAACTCAATATTGAACCCTACGGACTAAGACTGGGGGGCCATTAAAGGTCATGTGTGTGGAAAGGGCGGGGCCACCTCAATATTGAACCCTACGGACTAAGACTGGGGGGCCATTAAAGGTCATGTGTGTGGAAAGGGCGGGGCCAACTCAATATGGAACCCTACGGACTAAGACTAGGGGGCCATTAAAGGTTATGTGTGTGGAAAGGGCGGGGCCAACTCAATATTGGACCCTACGGACTAAGACTGGGGGGCCATTAAAGGTTATGTGTGTGGAAAGGGCGGGGCCAACTCAATATTGGACCCTACGGACTAAGACTGGGGGGCGCATTAAAGGTCACGTGTGTGACAAATCACGGCTTGAACTATCTTGCTTTGCATGGAATGAGTCTCATATATTAGTTTCACCTTTTAAGTTGCTGCACTGAAATAAATGAACTTTTGCACGATATTCTAATTTTTTGAGTTTCACCTGTATATATATATATTATTTGAGTACAGTGCCTATCTATTCACTACTAATTCAGGACTTTACTTGTACCTCATAGAAACAAAACACACATTAAACAATAGCAAATTAAAAAAAATATATATACATTTTACATGTATGAAATATGACCAACTGTCACGTACCTGGGTAGTGAGCCCGACGTACAACTCCGGCTCAAGGACTGCTGAGTGGGACAGAGGTCGCAGGAGCTCGGTGAGGTATGAGGGCCTGACATCTGTCCGGTAACAGCTGTAGGGCTGATGAGTAGCAGGCCAGAGCAGGGTGCAGATGTATCCGTGGCGGATGGATGGATGCTGGAGCACCGTGTGCTGAAGAATATTGGCGAGACAGATCAGGATTAAATGGCAGGCAGGAGAATAGTCGGATCACAGGCCGGGTTCAGTTGCAGGATGTCAGGAATCCGGGTATGACCAGCAGTGTGTGGGAACACAGGTGTAGTCAGGGCTGGAGAGGTGGAATGGTCAGGCAGGCCGTTTGGTACTGTTAAGCACCACCTGGTGGCGTCTCTATCGGTCCACAGCACGGGGTTCCTCAGGGCGCGGGGTCTAAGTCCCAGTCTGCTTGTTCACCAGGGTCCCTGATGGTGGGGATGGACTTGGAGCAGACTGAGACAGGTCACGACCCCTGAGTACGTCCGGCAATGGTAGAGAATGTCGTCAGAGGTGTGCGGGGAAAGAAGCCTGATGTGAAGAGGCTGGCAGACCTGGTAACAAGGACAGATCCGTGCGGGATGGATGGATCGTCTGGGTAGCGTAAGGCATAGTCAGGCAGGCCAGGTCAGCAACATGCGGGCAGTGAGGTACCGGAGGAGCAGGCAGAGAATGGTCAGGGTCACAAGCCGGGTTCAGTAACTCACGGGCAGCGCGGTACAGAGGATCAGGCAGAAGGATGGTCAGGCAAGCCAGGGGTTAAACAGGAGATGGTCAGCAGGGTCAGGAACAATGCAGAGGTCGGCAACAGAAGATTCACAGGATACCAGGTACAGGGGCTCATGGGAAACAAACACCAAGGCACTGATTGAAGGCCTGGTCCTGCTTAAATAGACCTCCTGAAATCAGCCTCAGGTGATGGCTTGATTGCAGGAGTGAGACCCTGGCTGCTGAAAGCACCCTCTGGTAGGAGCTGGTACTGCAGCCCACAGAGCAAGTGAGGTACAGCACCACCAGTGGTGAGTCTATTCCTGACACAGGAGGTCAATCAGATAGGAGCAGGCAGAAGAATAATCAGAGGACAGGCCAGAAGTCAGGGCAGGAGGGGATCAAGCAGAAGTTGTTCTGTTAGTGGATCCTGCTCAGATGCTCACACACTGTAGTTAACAGGAGACATTTTATTAGGTGCTTCTAGCTGCCATTATACATGTGTCTGCTTCCAGAACTACAACCAACGAGAGGCAATAACACAGTTGTACCAGTATCTAAGTAGTGAGACCCCTAGAGGCCATACACAGCATATAACATATTGCTACATCCTTTCTCTTTTAAATAAAAGAACAATGAAATATAACAAACACAAAATGGTGAAGTAGAACATAGCTATAAATTAGATATAATCCTTGAGGTGAGCCGGCTTTCTGATTGTTCTGCCAGCTCGCGTAACATATGAGGTTTCTTCACAGAAATCTTGGTGTTCTTCTGATTCTGGCAGTCTATTTTCTGGGACTGTCTCTCTCTGCCTAGAGACCTCCCTATGCTCCTCAGCAGTTCCTGTTTCTTTGTTGCTGGTATTCATAGTCTCATCGCTTTGAGTGTCCATATACTGTTCCCAGGGCCCTGTATCATCTCCTTCTTGTGTTTTTCTCAGATGTCTCCGATTTCTCCTCCATCTTCTTCCTTCCTCTGTTATAATTTCATAGGACCGTGGTCCCAATTTCTGTACAACCTTCGCTTTTTTCCAGTGTTTGTCATATTTTCCTATTGGCTGAATCCGTACATTTTCATTGCGCTGGAGAACAGGCAGATCTTTTGCAGATTTATTATAATAGAAAGCTTGCCTATCTTGATTCTTCGTTAGTTTGGCTTTAACATTGCCCACAAGCTTTGGCTTTAGTAGTTGACCTGCAGTTGGTAGGAGAGTCCTTGTATGTCTACTCATAAGCCGCTGTGCTGGACTGGTGTCTAGGCCTTGTGTGGTCCAGTATAGACAGGTATATCTCTGTACCTGCCTGTTTTGCCTTTTGCATGAGTCTTTTGGCTGTTTTTACTGCTGACTCGGCTTTACCATTACTCTGCGGATATCCAGGAGATGATGTCTGGTAGGCTGTATTGTGTGATCAATTTCTAGTTTGTATTTACCTTCCAGGCACCCATCACCTTCAAATAAATCAGCATACTCTGTTTTTATGTGGTGAAAATCCAAAATGTATTCTGCCTTTTGTGTAGGATTTTGAGTATTGTCAGAAACTTCCAGAGCCATGATGTTATGGGACTGCACCTTTATTAAGTCCATAGCCTGAACTGCTTTAACTCCCAGCAAAGGAATGTGATCGTCCTCCTGCAACACAGTAAACTCCACTCTGTAGCTCGTTCTGTTACGTGGATTTCTTAATTTTAGCTTGCATGTTCCCATGGGTTTCAGAACACTTTTGTTGTACATGACCAGAACCTTATCAGTGGGCTCAATGGGAACCTGTTTGTTAAGCAGAGTAAATGGAATGACATTGCAACTCGCTCCACAATCCAGCTGAAATCTTATGGGCTGTTCATCCACCATAAATATGGCAAAGAGCTGCTTTGCATCATTGGCTACTGGCTGTTTGACTACATTGACGTTCTCTGTTGCAGACTGCAGCTGCAGCCATGTGATGCCCTCTGTGCTGTCCTCGTCTGTGTCCTGGGTCACTGTGCTGTCCTCGTCTGTGTCCTGGGTCACTGTGTGGACTTGTCTGTACTGTTTGCTGGTTTTGAATCTGCACACAGCTGAAAAGTGGTTCATCTTGCCACAAGTCCTGCAGGACTCCCCATACGCTGGACATTTCTCTTTGTCTCTTTCATGTCTTTTGCCACAGTATTTACACTGGACTGAGCTCACAGGGAGCCTGGACCTTACTCTGCCTTTCACAGATACTGCATGTACTGAGGCATCACTGGTGCCCTCCATCATCTTCAGCCTGTCTTTAGTCAGCAGCCCTGCAGATTTGTATACATTTCTCCAGCGCCAGCTCTTCCTCCCTCAGTAATCTTTCTCTGAGGTGAGAGTCTCTGATGCCACACACTATCCTGTCTCGGATAAGGGAGTTCATGATGTCCCCAAATCCACAGGTTGCAGCCAGTCTCCTCAGCTCTGTCACATATCTGTCCACACTGTCCCCAATCTCCTGATTCCTTGAGAAGAACTTGTATCTCTCCACCGTCTCATTCTTTTTGGGGTCACAGTGCTTATCAAATGCTTGCAGTATGTCTGTCAGTGCCATGCTGTCTGTGAGCCGGGTCTCGGCTAGTTCTCTGCCTTTTTCCCCAATCAAGTAATAAAACAGCTTTACTTCCCTCTGCTCATCTCTGGGTGCCACTGTCAGGTCCACATACAGAGTAAACTCTTCCTTCCAGTGTCTCCATGTCTGTGAGAGATTGGAAGAAGTGACATCCAGTCTCTGAGGGGGTTTCAGGCCACTCTCCATAGTGCAGTCTGATAGGGACTCTGTACTTACAGTTGCTGATTCTCTGTACAGTTCTAGTGTCACACAATCTGTATTTGTAGACAGAAGACTTGCTATTCAGAGGTTCAGTGCCCAACTGCCACTATGTTCTGTTAGTCGATCCTGCTCAGATGCTCACACACTGTAGTTAACAGGAGACATTTTATTAGGTGCTTCTAGCTGCCATTATACATGTGTCTGCTTCCAGAACTACAACCAACGAGAGGCAATAACACAGTTGTACCAGTATCTAAGTAGTGAGACCCCTAGAGGCCATACACAGCATATAACATATTGCTACAGAAGTCAGGAACAGGCTGGTTTTGGCAACAGGAATCAATCACGGAAGTCAGGAAACACGAGCAGGGGGAAAAGACCATACGGCAATGAGACAACCACAGCAGTCAGTTTAAATACCCCTCTTGGCGCCAGCATTAATGATGAGTGCGCATGTGCAAGCGCATCTGCGGCACCTCTATCCAGGCGCCCGCACATCTGCTCGGCTTGCCAGAACCCTGCGCATGCGCATATTTGTGTGCCGTGGAGATTCACCTGTACTACGGGCAGGCCTTCCCTGACACCATCGCTTATTATTCACAGAAAGTCATCATTAAGCATGAAATATGCCATAAGTCACAATCATCGCACATATAGCATTTTCACTCAACGCGTTTCATGTTCCATTTGCCTCTTCTGGATCCATGCTTAGCATGGATCTAGAAGAGGAAAATGGAATGGAACATGAAACGCGTTGATCAAAAATGCTATATGTGCGATGATTGTGACTTATGGCATATTTCATGCTTAATGATGACTTTCTGTGAATAATAAGGTGACGGTCCACTCTCTCTCTCTCAGGGGACTAACCATGGGCTGGGTCCTGCTCTGGTCTTTTTATGCCGGAGCAGGACACTTCCTGCTTGCAATGGCCAGCCCAGCGTCGGGTTGCCGGGGCAACAAGGCACCCCCCCATTCTGGCCACGCCCAGGGAGCGCGGCCTTTGTCTCCGGCGGGCGCAGAGCACGGGAAGCCTCGTGCCCATGCTGCGCCTGCCGGGAGGGCGTGCAGAGACACCCCCATCGGCCTGCGCCGTGTAGGCCCAGCGGGATGCCTGACTCCTCAGCAGTGCTAACCGCACCACAGGGGACGTTTCCTTCCCTCCTGCACAGCCTTTGATGTAGGCTTGTGCAGGACGTAGGGATCTGCAAGGGGAAGGGAGGGGGGAGGATTAAAGGGGAGCGAGGGGGAGCTGCTGCCACCTGTGAACTGACGGGAGGGGGGAGAAAGGAAGAGCAGGCGAGGGGGGAGACCGTGACCGCAACCAATTTCATTTTTTTTTTCTTTAAAAATTTGGTGGAAAAAAACTGTCCCACTTCTTCCTTGTCAGTAATTTTCAAGATGGAGACAATCATTACAGCAAATGACATAAAGCTTTGGTGAAGGAAGGAGAAGTGGACCAGAAAAGGTGTTGGAGAGGCTGGAGGAATATACTTCACACTCCATCTTCTTCCAGCAAATCATAGTGCTAACATAGAGTAGAATCGGCTTTAAAAAAAATCAATGCCGCGGTGATTGTACTAAAACCATTCTTTACGGAAGAGTCCAGATGGCTCGTGATAAAAATAGGCGAAGAAAATGGCTGTGAAATAAGTGCGAGCAATCAAAGCGAACAAATTACTGGCAGCAGAGAAATGTTTTAGTTCCTCCGTTTAGTCATGCGATTGTTCTCCGTACCGCGCTCAGTACGCCTCTCCGCGGAATATAAGGAGACACCTGTACGTCAATGAAGACAATAGGAGACACACTGAATATGGCAACTTATCAGGTACAATCGTAACATGGAGCAAAAACCACCGAAGGCAAGGACCAAAACACAGATGTTCTGAATTACCATGCACAGCGGCCACCTACCTGGGATCGGGGATGGAAGTGCTTGTTTTGGCGTCTCAATTTGACAAATGTCAGTGTTTAGAAGGAATTCTTTGTGGAACCCCGAGGGGATGATGCCTAATGACAGTGAAAAGTGGAATCTGAACTCGTACAATGAACACGTGCTGAAGACTTCACACCAAGCAAAACTCGGGAGCCGCTGTGGACTGTTAGGCTGGAAATGTCTCTGATGGACAAAAGCCAACATTTATTTATTGAATGAATACGGGTCATGTTAGTGATTATTTGTATCTGCACATCATTGGTTTACTATATTTTATCAAATGATACCAATATCTGCACTACCCTACACCATTTATAGTGATGTTTAACCACTAGCCTACCGGGCACTTCTACCCCCTTCCTGCCTACCGGGCACTTCTACCCCCTTCCTGCCTACCGGGCACTTCTACTCCCTTCCTGCCTACCGGGCACTTCTACTCCCTTCCTGCCCACCGGGCACTTCTACCCCCTTCCTGCCTACCGGGCACTTCTACTCCCTTCCTGCCCACCGGGCACTTCTACCCCCTTCCTGCCTACCGGGCACTTCTACTCCCTTCCTGCCCACCGGGCACTTCTACCCCCTTCCTGCCTACCGGGCACTTCTACCCCCTTCCTGCCTACCGGGCACTTCTACCCCCTTGCTGCCTACCGGGCACTTATACCCCCTTCCTGCCTACAGGGCACTTCTACCCCCTTCCTGCCTACAGGACACTTCTACCCCCTTCCTGCCTACCGGGCACTTCTACCCCCTTCCTGCCTACCGGGCACTTCTACCCCCTTCCTGCCTACAGGACACTTCTACCCCCTTCCTGCCTACCGGGCACTTCTACCCCCTTCCTGCCTACAGGACACTTCTACCCCCTTCCTGCCTACCGGGCACTTCTACCCCCTTCCTGCCTACAGGGCACTTCTACCCCCTTCCTGCCTACAGGGCACTTCTACCCCCTTCCTGCCTACCGGGCACTTCTACCCCCTTCCTGCCTACAGGACACTTCTACCCCCTTCCTGCCTACAGGGCACTTCTACCCCCTTCCTGCCTACCGGGCACTTCTACCCCCTTCCTGCCTACAGGACACTTCTACCCCCTTCCTGCCTACCGGGCACTTCTACCCCCTTCCTGCCTACAGGGCACTTCTACCCCCTTCCTGCCTACCGGGCACTTTCATCCCTTCCTGTCCAGGCCAATTTGACAATTGTGCGGTCATGCAACACTGTACCCATATGAAATTTTTAGCATTTTTTTTTGTGACAGAGCTTTATTTTGGTGGTATTTAATCACCTCCTGGGTTTTTTATTTTTTCTTAAACAAACCAAAAACCACTGAATTTTGAAGAAAAAAATGTTTTTTCTTAGTTTTTGTTATAAAATGTTGTAAATAAGTGATTTTTCTCCTTCACTGATGTGCGCTAATGAGTCTGCACTGATAGGCGGCACTGATAGGCGGCACTGATGGGTGACACTGAAAGGCAGCTCAGATGGGCACTGATATGTGTCATTGATGGGCACTAGCACGAGGCACTGATGAGCACTGACAGGTGGCACTGCTGGGGCTACACTGATCATCAGGGCACACTGATCATCAGTGCCCTGATGATCAGTGTACATGTCCCCTCCGAGGAAAGCCGATTACCGGCTCTCCTCTCCTCTGTCAGCGTGACAGCTCAAGAGGAGAGAAATGCATATTTCCCTGTTTACATGTGATCAGCTGTGATTGGACACAGCTGATCACATGACCGAGCCGACATCTTCAGCTCTTTCCGTGATCGGTGATCCGCTGTGTTCGAGGGACACAGCGCACCGCCAATCGCCGCGCTGTGTGCTCCCTGAGCTGCGCAGTGAGAATGGGAGGACATCATATGACGTCCTATCAGAACGAGAGAACCACCTTGCGCCCATCATATGACTATATGGCAGGCGGGAGGTGGTTAAAGGCTTGTTTTTGTTTTTAATAACAAAAATTTTATACTTACCTGCCTTGTGTAATGATTTTGCAGAGAGCAGCCCAATCCTCCTCTTCTTGGGTCCCCCACTCCTACCCAGGGCTGCTGTTAGAAACCATGGGGCCCCACACAGCCAACCTGATAACTCCCCCCCAAAAAATACGCTTTACTAAGCTTCAGTTATGAATGAACACATTGTGTGATCAGTACCAATCACTCATTGTGTTCATACACGAAAGCAAGGGGCTAGTAAATGTGACATTTTTACTGGGCCCTTCCCCCACTCTCCATCCTGAATACTGCTATTGTGTACTTGCAGCTGCCTGTGGAAAGGGGAGGGAAGGCAGAAGCACTGTGGCGGTGGGGGGCACACAGGGGGGCCTGGGAAACAGGGGGAAACATATGGTGCACAGGGAGGATGACTGGTGTGTTGGGGGGCAATTACTGGGACCAATCCCCTGTATGGCTTTCTCTGCGGTATCTGAAATCCAGTGGGAGGGAAAAGAGAAGTAGCCAGCTTTCAGCTGCAGCAGAGACATGCAGGGGATCGGTTCTAGTAATTTTCCCCACCATGCCGATCACCCTCCCTGCCCACATCAGATTCACCCAGCTACCTGGGCCCCCTTGCTGGCCTGGGCCCTGTACAGGAGGACTGGTGGTACCCTCTTATCCACAGCCCTGCACCTAGCTCCTCCCTCCCAGACCAGTTCCCCCCATAGCAAGCATCTTGCTGTAGGGTCACTAGTGTGTGCTCTCTCCCAAACTGTGCCCTTTGCGTCCATTGATACACAGAATGGGGCTCAGCTCTGTCCCCTCCGGCTGCTGTATCTGAGCCAATGAGGAAGGTATCAGGGAACCATGCGCAGGTATCAGGGAACCATGAGCAGGTATCGGAGAACCATGAGCAGGTATCGGAGAACCATGAGCAGGTATCGTAGAACCATGAGCAGGTATCGAAGAACCATGTGCAGGTATCGGAGAACCGTGTGCAGGTATCAGGGAACTATGTGCAGGTATCAGGGAACCATGAGCAGGTATCAGGGAACCATGAGCAGGTATCAGGGAACCATGAGCAGGTATCAGGGAACCATGAGCAGGTATCAGAGAACCATGAGCAGGTATCAGGGAACCATGAGCAGGTATCAGGGAACCATGAGCAGGTATCAGGGAACCATGAGCAGATATCAGAGAACCATGTGCAGGTATCGGAGAACCATGTGCAGGTATCAGGGAACCATGAGCAGGTATCAGGGAACCATGAGCAGGTATCAGGGAACCATGAGCAGGTATCAGGGAACCATGAGCAGATATCAGAGAACCATGTGCAGGTATCGGAGAACCATGTGCAGGTATTGGAGAACCATGTGCAGATATCAGAGAACCATGAGCAGGTATCGGAGAACCATGTGCAGATATCAGAGAACCATGTGCAGATATCAGAGAACCATGTGCAGATATCAGAGAACCATGTGCAGGTATCGGAGAACCATGTGCAGATATCAGAGAACCATGTGCAGGTATCGGAGAACCATGTGCAGGTAACGGAGAACCATGTGCAGATATCAGAGAACCATGAGCAGGTATCGGAGAACCATGTGCAGATATCAGAGAACCATGAGCAGGTATCAGGGAACCATGTGCAGGTATCGGAGAACCATGTGCAGATATCAGGGAACCATGAGCAGATATCAGAGAACCATGAGCAGGTATCAGGGAACCATGTGCAGGTATCAGAGAACCATGTGCAGGTATCGGGGAACCATGAGCAGATATCGGGGAACCATGAGCAGATATCGGGGAACCATGTGCAGGTATCAGGGAACCATGTGCAGGTATCAGGGAACCATGACCAGATATCAGGGAACCATGAGCAGGTATCAGGGAACCGTGTGCAGGTATCAGGGAACCATGAGCAGGTATCACGGAAACTCCTGCAGGGAGCAACTATGACTTGTGGGAGGTGTTGTTCCCAGACAGACTGAGCCTGTGTTTTCAAATTGGAGGAGGGACTACTTATCCCAGCACTACCTGAGCCCTGGTGCTGCTGCCTGATCTTTGGGAAGAATGCCAATGTCCCTGACCAGTACTGACGTCTGATCATTGGGGAGAATGTCGCTGACCGGTACTGACGTCTGATCATTGGGGAGAATGTCCCTGACCAGTACTGACGTCTGATCATCGGGGAGAATGTCGCTGACTGGTACTGATGCCTGATCATCGGGGAGAATGTCGCTGACCGGTACCGACGTCTGATCATTGGGGAGAATGTCGCTGACCGGTACCGACGTCTGATCATTGGGGAGAATGTCGCTGACCGTCGCTGACCGGTACTGACGTCTGATCATTGGGTAGAAGGTCGCTGGCCGGTACTGATGCCTGATCATTGGGGAGAATGTCGCTGACCGGTACTGACGCCTGATCATTGGGGAGAAAGTCGCTGACCGGTAGTGACGTCTGATCATTGGGGAGAATGTCGCTGACCGGTACTGATGCCTGATCATTGGGGAGAATGTCGCTGACCGGTACTGACGTCTGATCGTTGGGGAGAATGTCGCTGACCGGTGCTGACGTCTGATCAATGGGGAGAATGTCGCTGACCGGTGCTGACGCCTGATCATTGGGGAGAATGTCGCTGACCGGTACTGACGTCTGATCGTTGGGGAGAATGTCGCTGACCGGTGCTGACGTCTGATCAATGGGGAGAATGTCGCTGACCGGTGCTGACGCCTGATCATTGGGGAGAATGTCGCTGACCGGTACTGACGTCTGATCGTTGGGGAGAATGCCACTGTCGCTGACTGGTACTGATGCCTGATCATTGGGGAGAATGTCGCTGACCGGTACTGACGCCTGATCATTGGGGAGAATGTCGCTGACCGGTACTGACGTCTGATAATTGGGGAGAATGCCGCTGACCGATACTGACGTCTGATCATTGGGGAGAATGCCACTGTCGCTGACCGGTACTGACGCCCGATCATTGGGGAGAATGTTGCTGACTGGTACTGACGCCCGCTCATTGGAGAGAATGTTGCTGACCGGTACTGACGCCCAATCATTGGGGAGAATGTCGCTGACCGTTACTGACGCCTGATCATTGGGGAGAATGTCGCTGACCGGTACTGACGCCTGATCATTGGGGAGAATGTCGCTGACCGGTACTGACGTCTGATCATTGGGGAGAATGTCGCTGACCGGTACTGACGCCTGATCATTGGGGAGAATGTCGCTGACCGGTACTGACGCCTGATCATTGGGGAGAATGTCGCTGACCGGTACTGACGTCTGATCATTGGGGAGAATGTCGCTGACCGGTACTGACGCCTGATCATTGGGGAGAATGTCGCTGACTGGTACTGATGCCTGATCATCGGGGAGAATGTCGCTGACCGGTACCGACGTCTGATCATTGGGGAGAATGTCGCTGACCGGTACCGACGTCTGATCATTGGGGAGAATGTCGCTGACCGTCGCTGACCGGTACTGACGTCTGATCATTGGGTAGAAGGTCGCTGGCCGGTACTGATGCCTGATCATTGGGGAGAATGTCGCTGACCGGTACTGACGCCTGATCATTGGGGAGAAAGTCGCTGACCGGTACTGACGCCTGATCATTGGGGAGAATGTCGCTGACCGTCGCTGACCGGTACTGACGTCTGATCATTGGGGAGAATGCCACTGTCGCTGACCGGTACTGACATCTGATCATTGGGGAGAATGTCGCTGACCGGTACTGACATCTGATCATTGGGGAGAATGTCGCTGACCGGTACTGACGCCCGATCATTGGGGAGAATGTCGCTGACCGGTACTGACGCCCGATCATTGGGGAGAATGTTGCTGACTGGTACTGACGCCCGATCATTGGAGAGAATACCAATGTCGCTGACCGGTACTGACGTCTGATCATTGGGGAGAATGTCGTTGACCGGTACTGACGTCTGATCATTGGGGAGAATGTCGCTGACTGTCGCTGACCGGTACTGACGCCTGATCATTGGGAAGAATGCCGCTGACCGGTACTGACGCCTGATAATTGGGGAGAATGTCGCTGACCGGTACTGACGCCTGATCATTGGGAAGAATGCCGCTGACCGGTACTGACGCCCGATCATTGGAGTGAATACCACTGTCCCTGACCAGTACTGACGTCTGATAGAGAATGTTGCTGACCGGTACTGACGCCTGATCATTGGGGAGAATGTCGCTGACCGGTACTGACGCCTGATCATTGGGGAGAATGTTGCTGACCGGTACTGACGCCTGATCATTGGGGAGAATGTTGCTGACCGGTACTGACGCCTGATCATTGGGGAGAATGCCGCTGACCGGTACTGACGCCTGATCATTGGGGAGAATGTCGCTGACCGGTACTGACGCCTGATCATTGGGGAGAATGTCGCTGACCGGTACTGACGCCTGATCATTGGGCAGAATGTCGCTGACCGGTACCGATGCCAATATATTTGGGAAGAATATTTTTTAAATGTATTTCAAATAAATTCCTCTTCCATGTGGGGTGGCCCATTTTCTCTTTCATCGCCTGTCTCTGGGATACCGTTTTACAAACATCCTTTTTAGATTGATGGGCCTGAATTTTCCGTGCTTCAATTTCGGTGAAAACCTCATCAGGTTGATCCCTTTTGATTGCCTTTCCCGAGGTAGACTGTGCATCAGACTCCATAACTGTTTGAATTGAGGAATCATCTGACACATGGAATGCCACATCGATATTTTCCACGTCTTTGGAGCAATGTATGTTATGATAGCGATTGCTCTTTTTTTACACATTTGATCTTTTCCAGAGCCGTTTTATCACATCTTTTATATCGTTTCATTTTTTTTCCTTCCACATTAGAGCCAGGCAAACATATCGTAAACTGAAGTGGCTGCTAGAAGCTTGTGCCGCCCTTCATTCTACTACGGGCCCCAACGTAATCAATAATGTAAAATAAAATGTTGCAAACCCAGCGATGTGCGGAACATCCCTCTCCCCGTTCTTGGAAAATACGCGTCCTTCAGATTAGAACACCTTAAACCCAAAATAATTTCACGAGCTGTAAGCTTTCCGTTCCACCGAGTATGGTTACCCTCCAGTGAGTACGGTGAGATACAACAACATACATGAAGTATTCACCGTCCTGGAAGGTTCGTGTTTTATTTTCATAGCACCGCGGATCGGAGGATTTAATTCCCTTTTTTACAGGGATCAACAGAAATAAAATTTTTCATGAGAAACTAAAAACAGGTCTGTGACAGGAGTCACTTTGGGTGGGGGGCCCATGGAACACAGCCCCCTTTGGAGAGGTGGGGAGACCCCTGTCTCAGCTCCCCATATCCGTCTTACGTGTAAGTCACCCTGTGCCTGTTAGGGGTGCAGGGTGAAATGTCCTAATATTGTGTAGACATGTATAGGTGGGGGGTTGTTCATGGTTTAATGCCATATGGTTGTCCCATTGTTCTATTGTGTGTCTTGCTTGGGAGCAAACTATTATGGGATGTATGTGTTTGTGTATTGGCTTGGTGGGGGGGGGTGTCTGCTGTGTCTCTTTTTACTAAATGTATTGCCCCGTCCTGTGTATATATCTTGTATCTTTGTTTAAAATAAAGCAGTCTTTTTTTTTTTTTTTCTGGTTTCCTTCAAGTCTGGTGCTGTCTCCTCTTGTATGGCCAGCGGTGGTGTCCGTGGATCTGTGTTAGGACTGCGAAGCCAGAGTCTAACGGAAATACCCCAGTGCAGACGGGGTCCGGTTCCGTTACAAGGATCGTCGGCTTGCTTTACAACTTACCGTTTTTCGTGCAGCGGGTCCGGTGTCACCCCGTATAGGTTGCATGCCAACAATCCCCGCAGGATGGTTTGGATCTGCAGATTGGGGAACATAATGGATTGGAAAAAAAACCTGGATATATATTGACAGAGAGGGGTGGAGGACACTGAGTGGAGGTAAGTGGAGGGATTGGCAGAGAGGGGTGGAGGACACTGAGTGGAGGTCAGTGGAGGGAATGGCAGAGAGGGGTGGAGGACACTGAGTGGAGGTCAATGGAGGGATTGGCAGAGAGGGGTGGAGGACACTGAATGGAGGTCAGTGTAGGGATTGGCAGAGAGGGGTGGAGGACACTGAGTGGAGGTCAGTGGAGGGATTGGCAGAGAGGGGTGGAGGACACTGAGTGGAGGTCAGTGGAGGGATTGGCAGAGAGGAGTGGAGGACACTGAGTGGAGGTCAGTGGAGGGATTGGCAGAGAGGAGTGGAGGACACTGAGTGGAGGTCAGTGGAGGGATTGGCAGAGAGGGGTGGAGGACACTGAGTGGAGGTCAGTGAGGGATTGGCAGAGAGGGGTGGAGGACACTGAGTGGAGGTCAGTGGAGGGATAGGCAGAGAGGGGTGGAGGACACTGAGAGGAGATCAGAGGGGGATGGAAGGCACTGAGTGGAGGTCAGTGGAGTGGAAGCTTTGGACAGTGATTGGATATGGGGGACGAAAGGATACTTCAGAGTCCAGGATTACACCTAGCACCCTGGCCTGCGGGGATGGGTTGATGGTTGAGCCGGTGACTTTAACAGAAAAGTCAGTGGAAGGGGCACGTCGGGGAGGAAATATTGTGAGATCAGTTTTGGGATTGATTGAGATATAGGAAAAACTCAATTTAACCACCTCCCGTCCAGCCCATGTATATAAATGGCCAGGCGGTGGCAGTGCAGGGGCAGGTGGCCATTTATAAACATCGTCCCTGCCTTGGCCCGCTCCCTGGGAGCGGACAACACCACAATCTGGTGCCCTCTGTGTCCTCCAGACACAGTGGAATACCAATCGTCAATCAGAACCTCTGTGCGAGGTCCCGATCACGTGATCACTGATTGGCAAATCAGTGATCACATGCAGAGTAGTAAGCAAGATGTCACTTGTGACATCATTGCTTACTACATGTGAAATGTGTGAATGATCACATGGTACAGGGCAATTCACAACAGCCTTGTACCATGTTACAAGCTGTGACCAATCACAGCTCTCACAGTATTTCTCAATGGCTGCAAGAATGCAGCCAGAGCGAAAGATGGGTGTAAAAGCAATGTGTAAAAAAACAAAAAAACAAAAACAACTATGGTGACACTGTACTGCTAGGGTGACAGTATGTAAAAAAAAAAACAAAAACAATACTATAAAAATGTAAAACAATCTTTTTTTTTTACTAAAGATAACGGAATAAATTTTGGCCAAGATTTATGATTATTATTTATTTGCAAAATTTTATAAGAAAAACACTTTTTTTTTTTTTCAAAATTTTTGGAGGGGGGGGGGAAGTGTCCGGACTGGAAAGGAGGGAAAGCGTTCGAACAGGAAGGGGGGGGGGAAGGCGTCCGGATCGGAAGGGGGGGAATGGCGTCCGGACCAGAACGGGGGGGGAAAGCGTCCGGACCGGAACGGGGGGAAGGTGTCTGGACTGGAAGGGGGTGGAAAGTGTCCGGACTGGAACGGGGGGAAGGTGTCTGGACTGGAAGGGGGGGGAAGTGTCCGGGCTGGAACGGGGGGAAGGTGTCTGGACCGGAAGGGGGGAAGGTGCCTGGACCGGAAGGGGGGGAAGGTGCCTGGACCGGAAGGGGGGGAAGGCGTCCGGACCGGAAGGGGGGGAAGGCGTCCGGACCAGAATGGGGGGAAGGTGTCTGGACTGGAAGGGGGGGGGGGGGAAGCGTCCGGACTGGAACGGGGGGAAGGTGTCTGGACCGGAAGGGGGGAAGGTGCCTGGACCGGAAGGGGGGGAAGGCGTCCGGACCGGAAGGGGGGGAAGGCGTCCGGACCGGAAAGGGGGGAAGGCGTCCGGACCGGAAGGGGGGGGAAGGCGTCCGGACCGGAAGGGGGGGGAAGGCGTCCGGACCGGAAGGGGGGGAAGGCGTCCGGACCGGAAGGGGAGGAAAGCGTCCGGGCCAGAAGGGGGGGGGGAAGTGTCCGGGCCGGAAGGGGGGAAAGGCGTCCGGACTGGAGGGGGGGAGGGAAGCGTCTGGACCGGAAGTGGTTAGTAAAATGGCGATTGCACTAATATCAATATTTAATGTCCGTTTCCTGTACAGAAGTGCTCCTATGACGCCCCGTTTCCTCACCGTATTGCAGCCATTGCACCGGATGTTGGCACTCGGCCTACTGACTGATTCCCTTTCTTAAGGAGAAGTCCAGCAAGTAATTAATTGGTGAATTGCTAGTAATTGGCGGGAGCCCCCAGGGAATCTGCTCCCGTCCCGGAGAACACAACCATGAATTGGTGATTACAAGACGTGGCGTAAAAGCTTTATTTGGTATTAATCGGAGGCGGCGCGGGGCTTTCTAGTCCCTTCGAGGAGTTATTAATCAGAGCGTTCGCTCGCATAATCGCCGCTGTGCCCGGCTGGAGAAACACATTTCATTTTTTTTTTTTACGTTTCTTTGTCACCTGAAAATCAAGTGCTGGAAGGGCGCGTGGCTGGAGGTCCATCCCACGTCATTGGCTGCCTGCAGAATCCCTCATCAAACGCATTGTACTTGAGTTCTTTTTTACCTTATTAAACATTTGGCACACAAAGAACGCTCCGGCGTTGCGCCATACAATGGGCGCACATTGGCGGCTCACCTCCGAGCCGTAAGCCGTCCATTTTATTGGATTTCCTTCTGACTACTTAATAAGCCAAATGAGGATCAAGAAACAATTTTTTTTTCCGGACATAAAAGAGAAAATCGCATTTCAGCTAAGTCGGTAATGATCCTCGATATATACGAATGGAGGCGCATTTGTTTCATTATGTGGAGGGGTTGCATGGGGGGGGTCAGATTTTCCATTGAGGTAGTAAATTTAACTCCTCGCCTACCGGGCACTTTCACCCCCATTCCTATCCCAGGCTAATTTTCAGCTTTCACCCTCAGTTCAGATCTGTGCGGGTGGTGCCGCTGAGGATCCCTACAAAAATCCGAGCAGCCGCACCACCCGCACAGAGAATTGTGGACCCGCGGGTGGGTGTCATTAGTTCTAATGGTACGCTGCCAGCACTGGGAAACGCAACTGTACTGGGAACCTCGGCTGCGTTTTCAGAAGAAGTGCCGGGACTTCTCTGCGTGTCACGGGCACAGGAGTCTATTCAAATTAATGGGCTCTCGTGCCCATGCAAAACGCGGCCCACACGGCCACATATATGTGAACCGGGGCTCAGCGCTGGCGTACTCTGACTATTGCGCGGTCATGCAACACTGTGCCCATATGACATTTTTATCATTTTGTTCACACAAATCCAGCTTTCTTTTGGTGGTATTTAATCACCACTGGGGGGGGGGGGGGGGTTATTCTTTGCACTATAACTAAAAAATACAAAAAATTTGGGGGGAAAAAAGCACGCTTTTTTGTGTTTCTATACAATTTTGTAAACTGGTAATTTTTCTCCTTCACTGATTGTATGTTGATGAGGCTGCACTGATAGGCGGTGATGATGGGCACTGATAGGCAGCACTGATGGACACTGAGGCTGCACTGATATGCGGCACTGATGAGCACTGATAGGCGGCGATGATGGTCACTGATAGGCAGCACTGATGGACACTGATGAGGCTGCACTGATATGCGACACTGATGGGCACTGATGGACACTGATGAGGATGCACTGATAGGCGGCAATGATGGGCACTGATAGGCGGCAATGATGGGCACTGAGGCTGCACTGATATGTGGCACTGATGCGCACTGATAAGCAGCACTGATGGACACTGATGAGGCCGCACTTATATGCGGCACTGGCGGGCATTGATGAGGAGGCACTGATATCCAGCACTGATAGGCGGCAATGATGGACACTGATAGGCAGCACTGATGGGCACTAATAGGAAGAACTGAAGGACACTGACTGGTGGTACTGATGGGCACAGATTGGCAGCACTGACAGGCACAGATTGGCAACACTGCTGGGCACAGATTAGCAGCATTGCTGGGCACTGATGGGTAGCACTGTTGGGAAATTTTGGGGCTGCACTGATAATCAGTGTAGATGAATCCTTTCACAGTTGCCGTTTATCAGTAGTACTTTCCCCACACTGTGACAGGGTGAGGAAAGTACTGCTGATAATAGGGTGACCAACATCATATGGAGTGAGTGGTAGGTCAGGGACAGAGACTCTGTTGGTTAGGGAAAATGTGACAAGGTCATGATAGCCTTTCCTTCTGATGCAGGGGCGGACTGACCATTCGGGCACTGGGTCAGTAGGGGGCCCGATGAGATGCCCCTGGTACCTTTCATTGGCTTTTTCATAGACTTTTTTGAGTGTGGGTGAGGACACAGGGGCCCCATGATCCCCTATTGCCCGGGGGCCCCATGAGTTGTCAGTCCGCCCCTGTTCTGATGACCATGCTGTCGGTGTGAAGAAATTCCAGCTAGGATCTGACCTGTTACACAACGCAGTCTTGGATTGCTCTGGAATGTTAAACAAGACACATTCACATTTCAAGCATCAGCCTGTGCAAGGGCGGACTGACCATTTGGAAACTTGGGCACTGCCCGAGGGCCCGGGGTCAGTAGGGGGCCCCATGAGATGCCCCTGGTCCCTTTTTCATAGGCTTTTTTTGTGTTTGGGCAAGGACACAGGGGCCCCACGATCCCCTATTGCCCGGGGGCCCCATGAGTTGTCAGTCCGCCCCTGAGCCTGTGACAAGCCCTTCACAAAGGGAGGAGTTTTGTCTACAGTGAACAGCATTTATGATCCGTTAGGTTTCATTACACCTCTCAGCAGGGGCGGACTGACAACTCATGGGGCCACTGGGCAATAGGGGATCATGGGGCCCCTGTGTCCTTGCCCAAACTCGAGAGCCTATGAAAAAGGTACCAGGGGTATCCCATGGGGCCCCCTACTGACCCCGGGCCCTCGGGCAGTGCCCGAGTTTCCAAATGATCAATCCGCCCCTGCCTCTCACCATTCAGGGTAAGATACTGCTGACAACTTACTTCTGAAAGCTCAGACTGGGATACCCCCTTACCCAAAGAGAAACCACAAAGGTGGGAATCCTGGAAACAGTCTCTAAAAGCATTAGAACTCCAGATACCATGTTCTTTCACCCAAACATCCTTAAAGAATGCCACCAGAAGAGAGATTCAGGTCTTCTCTACGCCTGAACAATGGCACTATGTTCCCACAAGCCTCAACCCTGCTGACTGCAACAGTCGTGAAGTACCTACTACTGCATTTTGGGACACATCTTGGCTGTATCCACCATGAAAGAAGGTTCTGCACACCTTTACTTCAGGCCTATAAAGGAACTAGGACTTCTTTTGCCCAAAGAGGAAGACAGGTCATCAACCTGATTTAAAGGGAGGTAAGAAGGAATGTGCATGTTGCTGCCTTTCCCTCTGAATATGGATTTCCATGTCTCAGCCTGGACTTTTGAGACCAACATCTGCAAGTATTATGCTGAATGTTTGCATTGTTTTCCTTTGTTCTTCCCTTCCCTCTTGTTTTGCAGATGTTTCTGGAAAGAATCTTCATTATTTTATATTGGACTTGAACTAAAGTTTATTGTAATAGATAGATTTCGACGGGGAGTGTCATGTTTCACATGACTGTCATATTGACTGACATATGCCTTTAAGTGTTTTCTGTATTTTGTTTCTGCTCTTCTCTTTCCTTTTGGTTTAGTTAATGCTGTATAGATAGCACTCCCCCTTTCCCAGAAATGCATTGCAGCAAGCCTCATGGCATGGAGCAGGAAACATTATGATCTTTTGACCTATCGAATGTTCATTGTTGTAAGATTCTCTCAGTTTATTGAATAAACTTCACAAGATCTACAAGATGTCTTATCGATTGAGTCACTGACTGTGGTATCCAACTGAGGTTGAAGTTATAGCTATCTCATCACAACTGTAAGTTACAGATATCACACTATCAATGCTTAGATTGGAGAGACAGAACACATATATATATATATATATATATATATATATATATATATATATATATATACATACAGTGAGGAACAGAAGTATTTGAACCCCCTGCGATTTTGCAAGTTCTCCCACTTAGAAATCATGGGAGCTCTGAAATTCACATTGTAGGGGCATTCCCACTCTGAGAGACAAAATTTTAAAAAAAATTCAGGAAATCACATTGTATGATTTGTAAAGAATGTATTTGTCTCGCACGGCTGAACAGAAGTATTTGAACACCTGAGAAACAGCAAGAATTCTGGCTCTCAAAGACCTGTTACTGCGCCTTTACAAAGTCCACCTCTACTCCACTCATTCATCTAACTTAGTAGCACCTGTCTGAGCTCTTTAAAGACACCTGTCCACCCCACAGTCAGTCAGACGCCAACTACTACCATGGGCAAGACCAAAGAGCTGTCAAAAGACACCAGAGACAAAATTGTGGACCTCCACAAGGCTGGAAAGGGCTACGGGGCAATTGCCAAGCAGCTTGGTGAAACTAGATCAACTGTTGGAGCAATTGTTAGAAAATGGAAGAGGCTAAAGACGACTGTCAGTCTCCCTCGGACTGGGGCTCCATGCAAGATGTCACCTCCTGGGGTATCACTGATGATAAGAAAGGTGAGGAATCAGCCCAGAACTACAAGGGAGGAGCTGGTCAATGACATGAAGAGAGCTGGGACCACAGTTTCAAAGGTCACTGTCGGTAGAACACTACACCATCATGGTTTCCAATCATGCATTGCACGGAAGGTTCCCCTGCTCCAGTCATCACATGTCCAGGCCCGTCTGAAGGTTGCCAATGATCATCTGGATGGTCCAGAGGAGGCATGGGAGAAAGTCATGTGGTCAGAGGAGGCATGGGAGAAAGTCATGTGGTCAGATGAGACCAAAGTAGAACTTTTTGGTCTAAACTTCACTCGTTGTGTTTGGAGGAAAAAGATGGATGAATTGCATCCCAAGAACACCATCCCTACTGTGAAGC